>NW_019170055.1:0-220325 GCF_001792695.1 Aspergillus bombycis
TAGTCTGTCATGTCCACGTCCACTTCCCACTGTAATCAATCCGAAACCTGCGCCCCCAGATTGGAATCGGAAATCGACATCTCATCTCATCTCATCCCTGGTAGATTCCGATCTGCGACGAGCGGGTCCCTTTTCATGTGTAATCTGACGCGGCGGCCGAGAGGCTGTTTTGAGGGGGGTGGCTGAATCGAATCTGGGGAAAGTTGGGTACTTACTACTGGTTGGGTTGGCGATCTCGCGTCGGGTCTGGGATGCTGGGTTCTGTATAGAATGGGGATTGAGGGGGTTCTGTCGATTGAGTATTACTTGTATGTCGTGTAGTGTAGTGGTTGCGCTGGGAGCACTATATGTGGCGACTACGGAGGTGATCAAGGGTATTGGAAGTGACGAAAAGGTTGTCAAAGCATCATGGTTTACATTAAATCGTAAACAGCGATCAAACTGCTCCACATCTTCGAAGCAGTCCAGAAAGCCAGGCCAAGAAGAGTAATAAAGAAAAAGAAAATGAGGTATAAAGAGTATGTGAAATATGAAGCATAAGAAGTCAAATGGTATTAACTCTCCCCAAAACCACACAAAAGAACTAAAGACACACCCCGTCCAACTCGGGTATCATTCACACAGAACGTCCATTACTAGATTCCCCCGCCTGCAGCGGAGCCGGACTCACGAGTGAACCGGGGCTACACTATGGACAAGAAGGGAATTTAGGCCAGGAAGAAGGCGGCGGCGGCGGCGGCACCGGCAAGACCGAAGGACTGGCCGACGGTGTTAGCAGCACCGGTGAAGAGAGAGGTAGGACCGGAAGAGGAAGGGCTGGAATCGTTGTTAGTTTGTGGTTGTCCTCAAGTTTGGAGGTTGGGGAAAGAGAGAGAGAAACTTACGTAGCACCGCCGCTGGGGGCAGGGGTACCGATCACGGGGACGGAAGAGCTCTTGCCGGGGGAGACACCGGTGGGGGTGCCAACGGGGCCGGTGATGGTCGAGTAGGTGACGGTGGGAATGCAGGTGGTCACAGCGATGACGGTGGTGCCCTGGCTAGGCTGCTGAGGAGGCTGAGGGATGACGGGGCTGCTGCTGGAAGGAACAGCGGGGACGCTACCGCTGCCGCTGGGAACCTGAGGGGGGATAACAGGAGAGCTGCTGGTAGGAACGGCAGGGACAGCGGGGGTGGTCTCCTCAACGGGGGGAGGAACCTCAGCAGAGGAGGTCTGGGCAACGGGAGTCTCCTCAGTGGTGATAGCAGCAGTGGGAGTGGCGACGGGCTCAACACCCTCCGGGGTGGAGGTCTGACGGCCGGGGCAGTCGGTGACGGTGGGAGCGCAAGAGGTGATGGTCACATCCTCGGTCTGGTAGACGGTGTGGACCTCACCGTTGGGGAGGGCGGCAACAAGGCCGGCGAAGAGAGCAATGGTGGCGGCAGAGAAACGCATTTTGACTGTAGGGTTTTGGTTTTCACGAGATAATATAACCGTCAAGGTTGATTGATTGGTGTTGTTTAGCGGGGGGGCTAAAAAAGAGAGTGTGGATAGTTGGTTTGGTAAAAAAGAATGGCTGACCGAAGTCAAAAAAGTTGGATATGCTTCAAGCAGGAAGTTTGGACTTGAGAGAAAGAACGGATTGAAACAAAACGAAAGAACGGACGGGGGAGTCTGGAGGCTTTGTATGAACCGGGAGATTAACCTGGAGATCGTCCCAGGGACGAAAAGGGGAGAGGGGACTGCAGGCGGGTGGAGAGGGCTGCAGATACTGGCGTTGCTCTATCAATTGGTGAACTGTAATGCGGTGTGTTTCTCCAGGAGAAACAAGACAACCTCGACCAAACCCAATGGGTGGGCGCTTCATCAACTGGATGGGGCCGCCATCCTCATGGGGCTCGTGGGATGGCGGTTTGACGCACCATGGTTGGCGGATGTGGCCGTCGCAAAGAACCACTACCAGGGAGCTAAGGGACTAGTTTTGTTGATTAGCTTCGCTGCCACAGCTGGTTCCAGTCCATGCTTACACTGCTTGGGTTCAAGTCCAGCGCGCGCCGATGATGATCTGTCGCTCACTTACTGGATGCAGTGATAATGACGAATGGCGAAAGATCATCATGAACTATTTACTGGACTGCAATACCCGAGTATTTTTATCCCAGACACTTCCAACCCTACTCCTCGTCCAGTCCACACTCGGTAGCAGAGCATCAAATACGACGGATGCCGAGATTGTGTTGCCGTTGCACAATTGTCATTGTAACATCCACTAGCGGCATGAAACCCAAAAACCCCCCGTCCGGAAATTAGCCCTGCGCCCAAACAATCCTTGAGTGATACATCCATGCATCCTGGGGCAATTTCAGGGGAAGGTCTTTTCATCGGCCAAGCCACAAGGACGTTGAACAACTCCCGAGAGATGTTTCAGGTTTCTGCGTCAGGCCAATCAGGGCCCTGGATGTAGATCCGTTCCTGACGCCATGCTCCACTTCTTCCAGTCGCCAACAGCCCGCTGTGGCTCTTGGGCTCCACCCATGGGCCAATGACTTGAATATTCAATCCCAAAGTTCCAGTGGGTCTTCAGCCCCACTAGCCCCTGTCTCTCTGCTACCATTTTTATCTCGATTATTTTTCACAGTGGGAGGTAGTTAGTAGTAGTTACTCCGGAGTACGCAGTAGTAAGTTGCGACAGAAATGATCAATTTTTGAGAAGAAAATTTTCGATTCCTTTTGTAACCAGAGACTACACGGAAAGAGCCCATATCCGCTATCCATCAGTCACAAGATTCAGGAAATGGGGCTCCAGTCAATTTTCTAGGATCATTTGACCCTTCTCTGCATCCCTCGGTTCCCTTCCTCGCGCCCAACATGATCGTAGGACGAGGGACTGCATGTACAAAGTGCTGACGGCCGGTTCCGTTGGGAATCCTTATGGATCTCACACACACACTGGTAAAATCTCCGAACAGGGGACCGAGATCCATTGTTCTGGCCACACACGATCGTGTTTCTCCGAGTAAAAGTTCTTCATCTCATCCCTGTCCTTGTCGACGGTCTAGAAACGCAGCCGATGTACCTACTCAGCCCTGTTAATTACGTGAAGGAAGCTTGGCTGATTTTGCTTGACTCGACAAGACTAGGGCTCGACTAGACCCTGGTCGGCGTCATTGATTGCTTATTAAACGCTAAGACTGCCAAAAAGGGAAGGAGAGCGTTGTACATTTAGTCATCCTATGATTCGTTTAACTAGTTAGAAGTTAACAAACTACTAGTACAACCCTGGCCAGCGTCGTTAATTGCTTATCAAATGCTAAGACTGCCAAGGAGGGAAGGAGAGCGTTATGCACGCAGTTGTAGTACTAGGATTCGTTTACCTACCCCCCTGGTCGGGCCTCGCCTGGCTAGTCGATAATCGCGTTGTATAGTGTCAGTCATACCAATAAGAGAAACTTTTTTTATTAAAGTGCCGAAGCGATTAGTCGTGGTTCGACAGGATCCCATATTGCGCTCGGTGCCTAGAATTGGAGTGATTGCGCCATCAAAACCTAGACCGAAGCTATGAAAAGCCCTCCAGGCCTGAGGACGCTGAGACATGATTGTCGACAAAGAATAGAGTCTGGTAGAGTTATCAAACTATCGAAAAATCTATCGCACTCTGAACCTTCTCCGGAACATTTTGTGGGTACAAACCACCCAGGGAGTTCAAGAGCTTCTTTTTTTAGGACTCTTGTCTACCGGATAATTGATAAAGAAAGGGGGGTTCATCTTTCCGCAGAGAGTGCCCACAGTTCAGGGGGGAAGCCTGCTCGAAATTAGAATCAGTAATAGACTGATCGTTAATCTCTCAACGGAAGGATATCATCTGGCATGATCCCGTTGCAACCAGGTGACCGAGTAGAGCCCAATCCTCAAAGACTACGCAGACTCTATGGATGGGCTTGGAGAACGCATATTGGTGCGTTCGGCCGTTCGCGCAACATAAGGTGGTCAATTGGGTTCCAGGGCTCCACCGATCAACAGGGGAAAGGTTCAATGATTCACGGCAGCCCGCACTCTCGATATGCGCGTTCTACCCCGGAGCGTCGACAGTTCGGACAACCATGACTTCCAAGACGTTACCCCGGTTTTCAAGTTGAGGGTCTTGTCCTTGAACCCGAAAGGTTCGTGGAGTATGACGAGCAGAACTAAATAAATACTATGTATCATATAGATTGGAAACCACATAGTCAGTGCCCGAGGCGATGCACATGCCGCACAGAGAAGCGCACGAACAGACAGCGGTGCTAAGTCGGCGCCCGAGTCACCGTTTCCCGCTCACTGTTTCCCATCATCGCAGGAAACCAGTTGATCCAGTGGGGTTTTCTTGTCGAGGATCGTCCATCGCCGCGCGTCTACCAAAGAAGGGTTCTCTTTGCTCAGTAGTACGCATTTCTCATTTGTACTTGTCGTGAATATGATATCTTCTATCTAATGATGACCAACAAAAGTGTAGAGAGTATGACAATGACGTAGCGACAATAATCGTAGCAAATTTTACTCAGACGCATCGAGTCAGTGCGTGAATCGTCTAAACGACGCAACATAGGGAATTCCCCGATAAATGGTGGTGTAATGACCGATATTGGCCAGGATACGATTACGATAAATCCCTCTAAATCGTCACCGGACCATGATTTTTCCTCGGAGCCTGCAAGGAGGACTTCCCATTCGGCGTCCCTTCTATGACTATGACGCTTCTCCGTCGTGTATGGCGGTGCACTTATGGGGAAGGGCTATTTTAAACATGGTGGTGGGTCGGACTCGAGATACGACGAATCAGTCTTACTGCCATGTTGTCCAGTGCTTCCGTGCTTTTCCCGTCTCCCTCGATCATTGTGGCGTACGGGAGCTTGGGCATGAGCTAATAGTGGCTATATGATGTCAGATTCAGTGGATAGTCTGGAGTTGAGTTGGTCTTGAACAAGCTCGCTGTCACAGGGCTGAAAGCTTTGATACACAGTATTGATGTATGTGCAGCAGTAGTATGCATTAATTCTATCATCTGCCGACATGAAGCACGTGCCTTGGCTCACAGAGGAGAGGCCTATGCGTCGACTCGGGGCATTGGCTGACGCGTTCAATTTCTCCTGTAAGGTCTCTTCGACTCAAAAGTACTGGTCATACCATTTGTCTTAATAGACCGAGTCATGAAAACTACTAGTAGTAGTAATGTATACTGATATGAAGCTATGACGGATGGTTCCTCGGAACCGGAGAATGCGTCACTTAATTTGGAAGGTAATAATTAATGATAATGACAGATAATGATAATAATTCCTGGTCAAGCTCGGTTACGATTTCAAGTTAACAAGCATTTCATCAGAAAAGTGGGGGATGATGTAAAACATCGACCATGGCAGTTTGTTTGAAAGTGAAACTAAAATGAACACAAAGATACTGGATTGGTCTTAATTTAGTCTGTTACCGACCGGAAATAGAAACCTACAGATTCCTTCCTGCACACTAACGCCGGAGGAATATCAAGAATAGCATCTATTTTGGTGGTTAATTTAGGAAATTTTTGAGTCTAGGAGATTTAATTAATTGATTTTTATTTTTACTCGATTTCCTTTTTGGTCTCTTATTCCTTGAATAATTCGGATCAGATACTGACTGTGGTTCCATGGTATGTAGAAAAATTCTATTATTATTTTTTTTTCTCTTTTTTTCCTTTTTTTGGGGGCGCCAGTTCATGGATGCCTAAAAACAAAATGCCTGAGGGTTCAGGAACCAGATCACGCTACGAAGTGAACCAACAGACGGATCTCAGATACAAAGCAAACTGACAGAACTCTGGGACCTAAAAATTGCTTCTGTGCTCAAAATGGAGTCGGTCCCTGAACTAACGAGGTTGATAGCATATAATAATAGCATCTGAGGGAACGCAAGGCCGCTGAACAAGCACCAAGACCCAAGTATCAAATAAAGAACGGTCTTTAGGCGCCTTTTGAAACCGACTGGTTCCACCGAGTCAAGTCAACATCGCCTGTCCGAGTGTCCACTGGCGGAGCCTTATGATTGGCACTAATCCCAGAGAGGGATGAACCGTGGAATATTATTAGCTGGATGAGGTCCAAAAGGTCAAGAGTTACAATCTTTTGAGTCCAACCGCCGACGTGCCTTTTTTAGCCACTTTGTGATTGACTGACGGACTGACAACTTGACCAAACGGGCCCCATTGGGATCCTTGAATCCAATCCGGCTTTTTTCTCTCTCACTCTCGCTCTTCTCCTCATAATCATATTAATTGAAACGCTTTCCGACCGTCATCATCTTCGTTCCATCCCCCATCCCTTCCTCCTTTCTCTTCTTTCTTCCTTTCTTCCCTTTTTTTCTTCCTCCCTTTACTCCGACTACGGTACGGTACTCCCACTACGACTACTTATCTTACATACTAAACGACCTTCTCTTCGCCTGGGAGTCGAGACCTTTGTTGTCTCGCCTCTGATCAAACATTCGCTTGTTTGCTTTGTATTTCAATTCTCATTATTTAAGGACTTAAGCTTACATTTCCCCTCCTCGTCCTCGCGCGCTCGCTCTTCTGTCGCTCGATCAACGAAAACCAACCCCTCTTATCTCAGTCGCCTTGCCGCGTGTTCAGCCCCACGGCTGTTCTTCCGAGCGTCCAACTTCTCATTATACCCATCTTCCTGTTCCTTTCTCTCGCGCTATCCCTTGACCCTTCCTTCCTTTTTTTTCAAGGTGTCTAAATCAAATACCGCCGATCTGGCTACCTTGGCTGACCCCAACGAGTTGTTCTTGCCTGGGGAGAGGCAGACAATCTCGCCATGTCGACACCCGCGGTTCCCCTCCTCAAACCGCCCGTGCCGGGTAATCGCAACAACAGCAATGGTCCCCGACCTCCAAAGCTCACCTTGGGGATTCCCCCGTCACCCAACGCTCGTCCCGTAACCGGTAACGGTATACCTGCTCCGGCGCCCGTCCCAGCGCCCGCTCTAGCCCCCGAAGTGCCACAGCTCCAGCGCCCGTCCACCCGCCCGGCACCCCCGCAACTGCGACTTGCGACCCCGATGGGCAGCAGTAAGAATATCCAACAAGTCAATGGTCGCCCAGCTCCCCCGCCTCTAGCCACCAGTGGATTGAACGAACCGAACGGACACTCGCGGTCAGGTAGCTTCAACTATTTGGATGGAAAGGCCAGTGGCCCCGCATCCGCGTCATCGTCAAACTACTCGGCGTTGTCGTTCGCCATGGGTCTTCGTCAACCACAGGGGAGCACTCCGGATCCGTCTTCTGCTATTAGTTCGGTTTACTCCGATCGGGAAGGAGGTGTGCAGATGGAGCGTGACAGCAGCGTAAATGGATTAATTCCAGACCTCGACAAGCTGAGCTTAGAAAAGGGCAGGCCACTAGACGTTGACGATTTAGATGATGAAGGCTGCTCGCGGCCAGTGAACAGAAGAAGATCGTGGAGTTGGGCAGTCTGGGTGAGGGGGCGGGAGGTGCGGTCACTCGTTGCAAGCTCAAGGAGGGAAAGACGGTCTTCGCGTTGAAGGTGGGTTTAATATACTTTCTTCCTCTTTCCGAAGGGGTTTCAACCTTCATATTCTGTTTCCACTCGTCACTAACTGTGCGGCTGTTGTAGATTATCACAACCGACCCCAACCCAGATGTGAAGAAGCAGATTGTTCGGGAACTCAACTTCAACAAGGACTGTGCCTCAGAGCATATCTGTCGGTATTACGGTGCATTCATGGACAAGTCTACCGGTACGATTTCGATCGCAATGGAGTTCTGTGAGGGGGGCAGTCTAGACAGTATCTACAAAGAAGTGAAGAAACTAGGCGGTCGAACAGGAGAGAAGGTGCTGGGTAAGGTCGCAGAAGGGGTATTGAACGGCTTAACATATCTGCACAGTAGAAAGATTATCCATCGAGGTAGGTTCGAGTTGCTCACGGTGATCAATGTAACTCATGCACTGACTAGTACACAGACATCAAACCGTCAAATATTCTCTTGTGCCGCAACGGACAGGTCAAGCTATGTGATTTCGGCGTGAGTGGAGAGTTCGGTACCAAGGGAGATGCCAATACATTCATCGGCACTTCCTATTACATGGCCCCCGAACGGATCACCGGTCAATCTTATACGATTACTTCGGACGTCTGGTCTCTAGGCGTAACGCTACTTGAAGTTGCCCAGCATCGCTTCCCTTTCCCGGCCGATGGAACCGAAATGCAGCCCCGCGCTGGGTTAATCGACCTCCTTACATACATCGTTCGCCAGCCGATTCCGAAGCTGAAGGATGAGCCGGATAACGGTATTCGCTGGTCTGATAGCTTCAAGTACTTTATAGAATGCTGGTATGTGACCCCATTTGCGTTCGCATTGACCGTGCGGTGGACCTAACTTTCCTAGTCTCGAGAAAGAGCCTCCACGAAGAGCGACTCCATGGCGGATGCTGGATCATCCTTGGATGCTGGACATGAAAAACAAAAAAGTCAACATGGCGAACTTCGTGCGACAGGTGTGGGGTTGGGACAACTAGACTTTCTCCGCAGCAGCACTCATTCCTTTGCAACAACCTCCCTCCATGCATCTAATTGCTACTCTCCATCATAATATATCGCATCTTTACGGTCCCTTCTTACGCTTACCAGTGGCTGGCCGTTGGTTGACCAGGTTGTCAAAAGCATACGATTTGTGATTATGACGACGCTCATTTACCGCATTGCAACGTCTATCGTTACTGGACTCATGGAGTTGGGATTGATTTTTACTTGATCATGCATGTCTTTCCTTTATTTTTGCTGATCCATCACGGGCAGTTGTATCCGCCCTCTTAGCCTCGGTTTTGTCGCCAGCCGAGGTCTTCTTTGCACAAAAAACTGCCAGCGGCCAGCGGTGCTGACGCTTCCCGGTTTCATCCCTTGTTTTCTTGCTGCTTCCCTTGCGACACAAATGGGAGAAGTGGTTATTTAGGTGTTTTGTCTTTATTTTCATACCATCTCGTATTTTCTCCGAGCCTCATCTCTTCTTCAGCACATACATATTGTATAGGCTTGTCATTGGTTTTGTTTTGATTCTGTCATCCAAGAGCATAGCAACTATGAGATGGAACGATCCTCTGTATATCGGCAGATTATATTCCATACAGGAAGTCGCAGAATATCATTAGCAGCATTTTTGTCGTAACTGTTCTATTTCGTTTAGTAGATCCATCACCAATTATTCTATGTCGCCAAAGTAATCAGGCGACTACCAAAGTATATACGTATATATTGTACGGAGTTACTGGGGCTTGCTTTACCACATGTATTCTGGCCAAAAACCAAGACTAAAATTAACGTTTACTTGCTCAAAGGAAGTTATTGATTTCTACTTGAAATCGATTCAGAAAGGGGACTTATCTGGTGCTTACGAGGCTACTACGAAGAATACAATAATCAAAGAAGAAAAAAGGACTTCCAGGGCTGAGTCTGACGTGAGATCTGCTCCTGGTTGTTGCGTGTCTCTAGCAGAAATATATATATCCATGGAGATACAAAAGGCCCAATATGTAAAATATATATACGCCTCCAAGCTCCATGTTGGTCGCCTCGATATCCAGAAGATCATTCCTCACTAGATTCATGGTGGCATTATATGGATAATATGTATTTTGGTAATTAGGATAGATTGCTAGAAACACCGCGCAAAGCCGCTTGTACAGGATATCACATAATGGAAGCATTTTATTGAAGGATCCGCCAGAAAAACCGTCATCGTACTCATCATGAAATTCGGGGCGTATGGTTCAGCGATTCACCGGTTGAGCACCTAAGACCCATCCGATACCGCTGACTAAACCGCCTGTCACCATGTTACTAACCACATCTCGCTTACGCACCCTGTCTTCGGCGGAGTCCTCGCTGGGTCCGCGAGCGTGAGATGGAGACGTCGGTTGCTGGTCGGCGGCAGCGGCGCTGCCGCTGAGCGGGAATGCGTTCTTGTGGAGGCTAGCGCGGCGCCTCGGGCAACTTCGAAGAGGCCCATGGGGGCTTCTTCAGCGTTGAGACGGTCGTGATGGGCACGGGCACGTCGGGCATGTTGTTTCTTTGTTTCGTATGCGTCCTGTTCGCTATCTGTTGGTCCGAAGTCACCAGGGACAGATGAGAGGTTGTCCGCCTTGATGTCCCATAGTTCTTCCTCGTCGGCTTCGCGCGTGCGAAGGCCGTTCATCTCCTCGTCGCACCGTCGCCAGGCGCCGAGGATCTCAGGGAGTGGTTCGGGAGAGGGGACGAGGATCAGGGCAAGAGAAAGAAGTTCCATTCGTTGGGAAAGTTGGGTTATTTGGGCTTGGAGGTTGGCAGATGAGGACAGCGCAGGATCGCGGTACCGGCCAGCATTGTAGACAGCACGCCAGGAAATGTCATCCCTTACGGCTGGGTTTGTAAGGGGTGAGGATGTGGATAAGAGAGATGGAGGAGTGAGACGCGTGAGGATGTAAGAATACGCGGTACCGAAATCATTGGACGAGAGAGCTGATGAAATCGCGAGTGACATAATACGTCGCTCAGCTGTGACGACGGCATGCTCCTCGGAAGTAGACGGAAGATCTAGGTCGTCGCTATCGGAGAGGCGAGTGGAAAAACCAGCCGCAACCAAATTTCTTCCGATCGCAAGAAGATCATCCACCTTTGTATAGGCTTTTGAGTTTTGATCAAGCACCTTCTCGATCAAGGAAATAGGATCGGGATGCACACGGATACTGACGGGTTGAAAAGGAACACCATGTTGCAGAGTTAGGGAGTAGAAAGATAGAGCATGCGTTGCTGATAGGAGGGCACGAATCTCCTTGAAGGAGACAGATTCTGGAAAGTGTGGCTGGAAGGCTTGCAAGCTGCGGAAAATAGTTAGCTCTTTGGTCGATCTGACGCTCATTTGGATCAAGACTTACATGTCGTACGCTCGCTTCATGCCTCCCCTGGTTCTGTTTCCATTGCTAGCGTTATCATAAGTTGTGAAAATGGCCTCTTTGACGGCTTCTTCGACTTGGACTGAGCTAAGGGCAGTTTTGGAATTCATATAGATATCAACGGCCAAGTTGTATTCTACACTGATTAGTCTCCACAATATGAAAGATGGGATAGTGTTTGCTTACCTTTGAACTCTAGCAATGCCTTCAAGATCTCTGCCTCTACCACATCTCGTGAGACCCTCCAAAAGAGACCATGACAGTGTAAATTGCTTCCATTTCCTTCTATTTTGTCTGCGCCCCAATGCTGCAGCCAGAGGATCTGCTGGCGAACGTCCCGCCAGTCATGGCTAAGTTTTGTTTGTCTTACAATAGAAGAGACAATGTTCCGCAATTCTTGTAGTTGCGTATCTTGGTTACTATGAAGGCAGATATTGGCAGCTGTCCTGCATGTAATAGGATGTCCGAGGTCGGCCAAAGTCTTGATGGAGAGGAGGATAGCGCTGAGGAACGATATAGAGGAGGCGGAAGGATATGTTAATGGGTTTGATGCCACCAACAAAGCGTTCTGCAGAAGGGACACCCTCGATGATGAAGAGATCTGAGATGCATCAAATATCACCGAAGGATATGCCGAGCTGTTAGGTGAGATAAATAATTGATCCTCAAGGCTCAGCAGCTTGGCAACCCGAGTCAAAACTTTGACTGAGCCTTCCAGACAAGACTTGCTTGTATCGGAAGTTGTATAGATAACAGCAAGCCCCGATTGACCATATCGGAGATTTAGGTCCTTCAACACATCGCGGTCATGTTTTTGGTTTTCTTCCTCAAAGCCTCCAAGATCCGCATCCTCTGGACCATTCCAATTAAGGAATGCATTCACAGTGCTCTCATAATCCACTAGACTTCGCGCCAGCAGCCATTCGTTCACGTATTGCCATCCGGAGATATTCTTATCATGCTGTTGGGTGCTAAGCTGAGGAAGGGAGATGGAATTGGCCTCCGCAGCCTGATTGAGTCTACGCCTTTTCGATCGGTTACTCCCGTACATCCACGGGCCAAGTAGTCCGCGTAAGTTGTTCACTAAATCCATGCTGTTCTTCTGGGCGCCCGTCATCGAAAGAAGTACATTGATCGCGGTGTGGCTGTCCATTGACTCTAGAACATCCAGAGAGAATGTTTCATCCTGACTGGGATAGTATTCGTAGTTGAGTCGGAGCAGCGGTAGTAAGCTCGAGATTAACCATGTCCGCACGGTCGGCAAGCGCTGGTAGAACGGTAAAAGAAGTTCAAGTATAAGAGGTTGGAGGGCAGTTTCCAGATCTATACGATATGCCCGGTGTATGAGAAATTGAGTTAAAAGGTCGGCTGGGTCTTGACTGTCTTCGTCGTCGTGGTACTTTAGTGGGAGTAAACGAAGCGTCCGTACACGTTTCTTGGCAGCAGCCTCCGAGAAATTGTCGACTGGGGAAACATCGATATCGTCGCCGTCCGGTTGCGATGGATGGCCATCGAGAAGCTCTTGAAGGACTGGCGTGTAAGACTGGGGCGCCGTGCTTTCCGGCAGAAAGGTCAAGATGATGCGTAGTATCCGTTCAAGAGGAAGGTAGGCTGGAGACTGGGCTTGTAGCTGTGGTAAGCGGGAGACATTCCCAGTCACACAAAGGTGGGTAGCTAGAAGAATCGCATGAGCACCGGATCGTCGACCAGAAATCGCCATGCGTCAATCAGCGGCTCTTTCGCCGGGGAATGAGGGAAAATAAAGAGGGTGATGTGGTCGGGAGCAATACTAAAGACGTCAAACGCTGACGCTCGGACCAACTTGGGCGGAAAGCGGCGAATCGACCGGAAGAACCTCATCGCATCCTGACCTCCGCTCCTACACCCTGTGCCCGCTCGTTTCCCCTCCTCTCATCTACCACCAAACACACAATGGCTTCGGGTTTTGGTCTCAATGGCGGTATGTGCTCATTTTCTAGCGTCTGAGGGGGCGTTGCTGTCACAATTGATTATGATTTCGTCGTGCTCGGTCGCGATGCGTTTCTTCGATGGACGTCCCCGGCTAATACTTGCGTTCTCCCTCAGGTCCCTCCCGCTGCTACAACTTCTGGCAGGAGGTCCTCGGCTGCTACGTTGTCAACGCCGGCGACGGTGAGACCGGCAAGAAGAAGTGTATGCCCGCTTTGGAGGATTACTACGAGTGCCTGCACCACAGAAAAGAGGTAGGGTCTCGCCCTTGCACAATGGCACCTCGCCCGTCAATTCAAGGCGCAGTCGAATGTCCTGGTTATTTCATATGTGGTTCTGCTATATTCTGACATCATGGACCTCCAGGCTTTGCGAACAATGAAGATGCAGGCCGCCTACCGGAAGGCCGAAGCCGCACACCCCCGGGAGAACGCGCCCAAGGCAGAGCAGATTCGCAGTTTGGGGCTGCTAGGGAAGGAAGAAGAAGCATCTGCTTTTCTGACGAAGGCTTAAGGGGATTTTGTGCACACTAGGGGTGCGGTTCTGTTTTCGTTGTTTTTACTACCACCACCAAATGTCGTGTTGTTATTTCCTACTTGGAGTCCCTCAGTGTATAGAAATGGACAAGTCTATTTGATGCGCGCTGTTTTGGCGATGATCGCAGTGTGTGATGTCTGCTAGCAATGCTGCGAATCACCACAACCCCCGTGTTCTGGGACGACGCGATGATCGCTTTTGCTGCTACTATTTGCTTCGGTATGTAGACTCGATTTCCACAAATGAAAGTAGCAAGAAAGACCTACGTCAGTTTCGTATGGTAGTTTGCAGTAAAATATTACGACGGGGAGGGTTGTATGAAGATGTCAGGTCGAGTGCTATCCAGGAAGTTAGTTGTAGTAAGTACTCCGCAGATTATATATAAACTAAATTAGGTGCCGTTTGATTGGAGCATTGAGCACCGTGTCTATGTCATCGCCCGAGGCAGACATTGGAGGATCAACCACCGCGTGGGAGGCTTGCGCATGGGACAAGGAATTGTACTATTAGGGCCGTCTCTCGGTCGACGTGTGTGAGTGGACAAAGAATCCCCTTCCTTTACGATGAGACCATCTGGCATTTCTTGGCATGTTTTGGGGAAATCGACACCAGCTTACGGATAGTTCATACGGGGGAACGAAGTGAAGGTCCTGTCTATCGCGATAGATCTCCGGGGTCAACTTACTGCTTCTGGTCGTAGGATTAAGGATATAGTGGTACCTGCAGCTAAAACCCACGGATCACTTCGGCCGCGAGTCTCATCATGATGATGGACATTGGCAGCAATTTCGCGGCCGTCGATCGTGAGGTTGGCGCAGGGAGGATCACGTGACCAGAGGAAAACCTTTACGGGAGTGGGGCGTCTAAGCCGGTTCGGGGCTAGTACAGGGCCCAAGCATGGGTAGGCGCGCCCAGCCAAAGATGCCCCCAATGATATAAACAGGCTGCGTGACCTCGAGGGGAAAACGAAAGCACGACGGGACGACTTGTTGATACCTACTTACTTACTTACCTGGGAGCTTGACTGGCCCATACTTTAATATCGGCTCTTTTACCACCGACGACGTGCCCGTCATCGCCCTCTCCACTTTTGGGATTAACATTTATTGTTATTATTCTTTCCCTCCCTTGTGGTTCTATTGTTTTTTTTATTTTCTTTTTTATTTTTTTTATTCTTATTTTTCTTCTGTCTTTATGCTCCAAAGTTTCTTGATGATCTTAATACCTTTGGGCCTCACAGATGATCGACTTAATAGTGTGAAACTCCCTTCATCTAGTTTCTGTTATTTTTGTTTTTCTTCAGGTTTACCTTAATTCTCCACTCTGTCGGATCGATCGTCCTACATCGACTTATTTTTTTGTTTTATTCCCTCTCTGTCTTCCCTTTTAGTTCCATCCGTCAAATGGCTGTGACGTGGGTGTAACGGTTCGGTATACTTTACATTCCTTACCTACCCTGACTAAGACCTTCTGCATACTGGAAGGATTCCCCATTATAATATCTGAGGCGTCACCGGAACTCTTTGGGCTTGGCAACTTCTTTTTTTTTTTATTCTTTTTTTATTCTTTCGTTTTTATTCACTCACGATCGATTGTTTTATTTAATACTCCTCAATCATCCTTCCATCCCCACCAACTCCCTCTGTGAAGAGGTGATTGCCCGCCATGACCTCCAGGTAAGTTTTAACTGCCCAGCCCTGTCATATTTAGTTTCCCACGCTAACCATCTTGGGACAGGTTGGATCGCTTGGTCACGTGAGTATCACCATCCTTGGACCAATTCTCATGCTGACAAGGTCGATGCTAACCACTCTCACAGCTTGCTTGAGACGGGCAGCACGCCTCTCATCCGGAACACTGCCGCTCAACAGCTGGCAGATGTCCAGAAGCAACATCCAGATGAGCTATTCAACTTACTAGGGCGTATCTTACCGTATCTCAAGTCGAAATCATGGGATACCAGAACAGCTGCCGGCAAGGCGATCGGGCTCATTGTAACAAATGCCGACATCTTTGACCCCAATGAAGAGGATGGCCTAGGGATCAAAAAGGCCGACGAGGATGACGATCTCGCGGTGGAAATTAAATCTGAAGACGCCCAACTATCTCCGTCGGATGAACTTCTTCAGTTAGAACGTCTGGATCTAACCTCGATTCTAAAGTACGGAAAAAGGCTACTAGGGAGTGCGGGCAAAGAATATGAATACTCTCTGGCCGCCATGGATCCCATATCTCGGTTGCAGCATCAGAAGAAAACATTGAACTCTCGACTGGGCCTTGCAGGAGAGTATATCGAGGAGGACCTGATCGACGACACTGATTTAGTTTTGAAGACCCCGGCTATCAAGGAGGATCCATCTTCTCACACGGCTGCTTCCCGAGAGAACAATCACCAACTCCCTGCTTCTGCGACAACACCAAGTGAGCCTGCGAACGGAGAGGAGTCCGGACTGAGTAAGCGGCAACTGAATCAGCTGAAACGAAAAAATAAACAGAGTGCGAAGATGGGTGCAAATAAAGTGCGCGTCGTCGACCTCTCTGCGCGGAAGACGTCCGACGTCACGACACCGTCAGTGACGACTCCGCACCCTATTAAAGCAGAGAACGGAGAAGAGCGGAACGGCGATTCGAAATCAGATTACTTCTCTCTTGAACGACCATCTGGCGATGATGACTCGAAGATCGTCTCCGAATTCAAAGGAGAGGCCGCCCCAGAAAAGCCTTTGATTCAGCCTGAGACCTCCGACGAAGGTCCCAGCATCGCATGGCCCTATGAGCCAATGTGTGATTTTCTCATGGTCGATCTGTTTGATCCAAATTGGGAAGTCAGACATGGAGCTGCGATGGCCCTGCGAGAGGTCATCCGCGTTCAAGGTGCCGGTGCCGGGCGCTTGCGAGGGAAGAGCAGACCTGAAAACGACACCTTGAATCGCAAATGGCTGGATGATCTTGCATGCCGCCTTCTTTGCGTTCTCATGCTTGACCGTTTCGGCGACTACATCTCTGACAACGTTGTCGCCCCCATTCGAGAGACTGTAGGTCAAACTTTAGGTGCTCTCCTGTCTCAGCTCCCATCCCGTTCCGTTATCGCTGTCTACAGATGCCTCTACCGGATCATCATGCAAAATGACTTAGGTCTAGAACGCCCCATTTGGGAAGTTTGCCATGGTGGTATGATCGGTCTCAGGTATTTAGTGGCAGTCCGCAAAGACTTGCTTATCAAGGATACAAAGCTCATGGACGGTGTCCTGGAGGCAGTCATGAAGGGCCTGGGTGACTATGACGACGATGTGCGTGCAGTGAGTGCAGCAACTCTTGTTCCTATCGCAGAGGAATTTGTGACTTCTCGGCAGAGCACGCTGGGAACTTTGATGAACATCGTTTGGGAATGCCTTTCCAACCTCCAAGATGACCTCAGCGCCAGTACTGGGTCAGTTATGGACCTTCTAGCCAAGCTCTGCACGTTCCGTGAAGTCCTCGATGCTATGAAGGCGAATGCAGCTGTGGATCCCGAGTCATCATTTGGCAACCTTGTTCCCCGCCTCTATCCTTTCCTGCGACATACAATCACCAGCGTGCGCTCGGCCGTCCTCCGGGCTCTTATCACGTTTTTGCAGCTAGAAGGAGATGGCACCAACGAATGGGTCAATGGCAAGGCGCTCCGTTTGATTTTCCAGAATTTGCTGGTGGAGCGAAACGAGGGTGTTCTGAAATTGTCTCTTCAAGTCTGGTCAGAACTGCTCAAAGCTCTCGACAAGCATGGGTCCTTCAAATCCGAAGCCGAACTGTTATCTCATATCCAGCCTCTCATTACCTTAAGTATGGCTCCTTTCGGCGTTCCTCGCTATCCCATCCCGATGAATGCCTCCCTCTTCATCAAGCCGTCTGGTGTACCGTTCCCAATGAGCGCAGCTGCACCAGCAAAGTCCTCGCCAAGTGCCTTTAACAACACCTCCGATGCGACCAAGAAGAGGGGTCGCAAGGCAGAGAAGAAAGAAGTGCCCCCGCCTTCGGCTCACAATGTTGATGGCCACATGCTGCAAGGTGATATTGACTTGGTAGGTGCGGACACCATGCTGCGGTCTAAGATCTATGCTGCAAAGGCTCTTGGTCAGTTGCTCTCTCATTGGGATAAGAATGGACTTCCAAGCCTCTGGCAGCCTATTCTGCACGGCCTTAACCACTCGGCATCCACTTCCCAGCTTGCAACCGCTATGATTATAGAGGAATATGCCAGAATTGCAGGATCTGGCAGCCCATATGCTTCTGTACTGTGCGAGCAGTTGCGCCCAATTATCGAAGGGGATCGTCCATCATGGTACGGTGACATAGCATGCTATCTTCATGTTGCACGTGCACAATGTCACTCATTGCTCAATGCCTTCCGGGACCACGCTCATGTTCCTGGTTCGAGATTGCCCGCTCTGGCTGTCGTTGTCCAAGGTGACGCTGAGGCTGGCCCGAGTGCCTTCTCGCTGGCGGACGCTGAAAAGGTCGTTGGACCCGATTTCGACCGCCTGAAGAAGGGCCTGGCACCAGCTCAGCGCATCACAGCTCTCCAGGTTCTGAACGATACAAGAGCAACTGCAGAGAGTGCAATTAACGAAGCCAGAAGCGTCCGTGAAGCAAGGGACCTGCGTATCCTCGCTGCCGCAGCGGGTGCTCTAGTTGCCATGCATGACATCCCGAAGAAACCAAGTCACATCATCAAGGGAATGATGGACAGTATCAAGAAAGAAGAGAATGCAGAACTCCAACAACGCTCTGCTACTGCAGTTGCTGCGCTGGTGGAGTACTATACTACTGCTACCAAGCGGGGTCCTGTCGATAAGGTCATTGGTAACCTGGTGAAATATTGCTGTGTCGATACGTCCGAGACTCCCGAATTCCACCACAATGCAGGTCTGGAGAAATCTATTTTATCTCTCCGCAAAGAAGAAGACCGCCGTGACCATCCGGATGCAGCGAAGTTTGAAAGGGAAGCAAAGGAAGCAAGAATTATGCGTCGCGGCGCCAAGGAAGCCTTGGAGCAACTGGCTGTGAAGTTCGGTTCGACACTTTTAGAAAAAGTTCCCAACGTTGCATCTCTGGTTGAACGGCCGCTCAGAGATGCCCTCACAAATGAGCTCCCAGCAGAAATTCACGACCCCGACAATGAGCTTGGCCAAGAAGTCGTAGATGGTTTGTCTACGCTACGTGCCTTATTACCCAAGTTCGATCCTGGTCTTCATCCTTGGGTTGTCAGTCTCATGCCCCTGATTGCCAAAGCACTGCAATGTAGCCTGTCTGTGATTCGGTATGCAGCTGCCAAGTGCTTCGCAACTGTCTGCAGTGTCGTTACGGTGGAAGGCATGACCATGTTAGTCGAGAAAGTACTGCCTACCATTAACAATGGTCTGGATGTGCACCACCGCCAGGGAGCCGTAGAATGCATTTACCACCTTATCCATGTGATGGAAGATGGGATTCTACCCTATGTCATCTTCCTTGTTGTCCCCGTCTTGGGTCGCATGAGCGATTCTGACAATGATGTCAGGCTGCTAGCTACAACGTCATTTGCAACCTTGGTCAAGCTTGTTCCCCTAGAAGCCGGCATCCCGGATCCTCCTGGTCTTTCCGAGGAATTGCTCAAAGGACGAGAGAGGGAAAGGAAGTTCATGTCCCAAATGCTGGATGTGCGGAAGGTGGAGGAGTTCGCCTTACCAGTGGCAATTAAGGCGGAGCTTAGACCTTACCAACAAGAGGGTGTCAACTGGCTTGCTTTCCTCAACCGCTATAATTTGCATGGCATTCTGTGTGACGATATGGGTCTCGGTAAGACTCTTCAGACAATTTGCATCGTCGCCAGTGATCATCATTTGCGAGCCGAAGAGTTTGCGCGGACACAAGCGCCCGAGGTCAGAAAGCTTCCGTCCTTGATTGTGTGCCCCCCGTCGCTGTCTGGACACTGGCAACAAGAAATCAAGCAATACGCCCCGTTCCTTAAGAGCGTTGCGTACGTTGGACCTCCGGTAGAACGCGCGCGATTGAAAGGTTCCCTCGGCGATGCTGATATTGTTATTACCTCCTACGACATCTGCCGAAATGACAGTGATGTTATTACCCCACTGAACTGGAACTACTGCGTCTTGGATGAGGGACATCTTATCAAGAACCCAAAGGCCAAGGTCACCCTGGCTGTCAAACGCGTTGCCAGCAACCACCGCTTAATTCTTTCCGGTACCCCCATTCAAAACAACGTGTTGGAGCTGTGGTCCCTCTTTGACTTCCTAATGCCTGGTTTTCTTGGTACTGAAAAGGTCTTCCTGGATCGTTTCGCGAAGCCAATTGCAGCGAGTCGTTTCAGCAAATCGTCCTCGAAGGAACAAGAAGCTGGTGCATTGGCCATTGAGGCCTTGCACAAACAGGTGCTCCCCTTCTTACTCCGTCGTCTAAAGGAGGAAGTTCTTAACGATCTACCACCGAAGATTATCCAGAACTACTATTGTGACCCTAGTGAACTTCAGAAGAAACTCTTCGAGGACTTCACGAAGAAGGAGCAGAAGCAGCTGGCGAATAAGATGGGTAGTTCAGAGAAGTCCGACAAAGAGCACATCTTCCAAGCATTGCAGTATATGCGACGCCTCTGCAACTCTCCTGCGCTTGTCGTCAAAGACGGGCACAAGCAGTACGACGAGGTCCAGCAATACCTTCATGCGAAGAATTCTTACATCCGCGATGTTTCACATGCCCCTAAGCTTAGCGCTTTGCGTGATCTCCTCCTCGACTGTGGCATCGGTGTTGACCCGCCAAGCGAAGGGGACCTGGGCACTGGCGCAAGCTACGTGAGTCCCCACCGGGCCCTAATCTTTTGTCAAATGAAGGAAATGCTCGACATCGTGCAAAGCGAAGTCTTCAAGAAGCTTCTACCCTCAGTTCAGTATCTCCGTCTAGACGGCAGTGTGGAAGCCACCAAGCGTCAGGACATCGTCAACCGATTCAATACAGATCCTAGTTACGATGCCTTGCTTCTGACGACTAGTGTTGGTGGACTTGGTCTGAACCTGACAGGTGCCGACACAGTCATCTTCGTTGAGCATGACTGGAACCCGCAGAAGGATATCCAGGCCATGGACCGTGCACATCGTATCGGCCAGAAGAAGGTCGTCAATGTCTACCGTTTGATCACCAGGGGTACTTTGGAGGAGAAGATTCTGAAGTAAGTTCATCCCGATTTAAAATGTTCCCATAAATAACGACACATACTAACTCGTCTACCCCAGCCTCCAACGCTTCAAGATCGACGTGGCATCGACGGTGGTCAACCAACAAAACGCAGGCCTAAACACAATGGACACAGACCAGCTCCTAGACCTATTCAATCTCGGAGAAACAGCCGAGAATGCCGAGAAACCCAGCGACAACGCCGCCGGCAACGAAGTCGACATGGTCGACATCGACGGCGAAGTCAAAGAAAAGGGCAAGAAGGGCTGGCTCGACGACCTCGGCGAGCTCTGGGACGACCGTCAATACCAAGAAGAATACAACTTGGACTCCTTCCTGCAGACAATGAAAGGATGATTGATAAATCATTTCTAAATCTCGGTTTCCCTAAACAAAGCTCCTTTTGTTACGTTACGGTGGACTGGAGTTTTCAGGCTCGTTCTTATCGAACTTTGCAGAAAAAATACCTCAACTGCAAAAGACATCAGCCGTGCTTCTTCCCTGTCTTATTCCCGTTTCATCTCTCTTCTTTTCGCCTTCTGATCCTATCTTCCTAGACGATTGACTGAACCCGGGCGGGCGTTCGTTAGTGTTGTACATCCATAGCTCAGATTCTCTCCTCTTTCCCCCCCTGTTTCCATACGAACTGTGTCCCGGGAGTTTGGTGGCGAATTTTTTTTTTTTTCGAATCTCTTATTTATCTTAATGATTCATTGAATCATTGATTGAACGAATGACTCGGTACTTACGAAGACGAAATCAAGGATAGACATGGAGGGGAATTATGTTTATTATTTTATTCCCTTCGTGGTGTTTATTTTATTTTACTTCATTATCCTTTTTCTTTTCTTTTCCTGCTGTACTTTTAATGCTGCACTTGTGTACATATTGATAAGCGGTTCATAAGATTCGATCCTATCATCTTGATACATTATTTGGTCTGTTAAGGACAGATATGTTTTGTCTACTTAAACGGTATGATGAGGTATCTATTGTAAGTACTGAGCAGATGTTGTATGAGGAATTAATTCATTGGAACGATCTCATACACCGACAATGTAGAGGGAAACAAGATAGGAAACAAAATCGTTGAAACTATTTGTAGGACGTTCATTATTTCAACTGTATCAACCGATCAACCAACAAGCACCATAAAGTATGGAGACCTACTGTCCACAAGAGATAGTAGGCAAAACAAAAAGATCACAAACGCCGTCCAGAACCTGCATTCCGGATGCCTCCGAACGCCTGCGTGTGACAAGAATCAGAGACCCATTGATAGGTAGATAGGTGAAAAGAGACTAGGCCCAAAAGGAGAGAAATATCAGATCCGATGAAACAAGTAAATACAATGACTGATCGGTGATTTGGTATAATCTACGTGAAAAAAAAGAAGAAAAAGAAACAGAGGATCTGGGGAATCTGAAAGAAGGTTCTCAAAGTCGAAATGGCATCTATGTGCGACTCAAACTCTCGTAAAAGGCAATAACTGGTCGTGGCAGTTCCAAGTGGTTCATTACGGTGGACAAGGAACGATTAAGAGCGGTTCTTTGGCTGAGCAAGCGCATTCAGCCGGCTCATGGTCAGCGCATTCCGGCTCCTCTGTCGTGCGCTGGCCGGGGTTCCCGTTCGACTAGCACTTGTGGTCGACCGGAGAGGAGTGTGTGAACGCGCCTTGGTGGGACTAGAGTTTGGCATCTTCGATGGGGAGAACTTGAATGGCGAGAGCTTTGATGGGGAGCTCAGCTTGACTCTCTTCGCACTGCGGTTTTCTGCGGCGGCGTCGGCTGGCGGCACATTCTCGGTGTCAACATCTCTCCCAGCTGCATCTCGATGCCTCTTCTTGTTGCCGATGCCATGAGGCACACCTGGAATATCGGGCAGGGAAGGATCATGAGTGGCCTCCGTTTCGCGGTGTCGCTTCTTGCTGCCAATTCCATGTGGAACGCCGGGGATATCCGGTAAAGAGAGATTGGTAGGGGCGTCTGATTGACGGACGTGACGGATGGTGGGCGACCTGATCTCACTACTGGACTTTTTTGCAGCATGATCCGGTGTCAAAGCTGGCAAAGTGGGATAAACAACATCCGATACGACCCGGGACGGAGAGAGGGTGGTTAATTTGGACGGAGAAGGGGATGGTAGAGCTTCACCATCCTGCAATCTAGTACTGGAGGAGAACTCAACACGTTTCTTGGGTGATGGGGTCACTGCAGGCTCCTCCGAAGCATCGCGGGTTGTGCCCAACAGGAAATTGGAACTGAATTCGGGGGCTGCCACATGTGTTCCTGCTGCGATCTTCGCGGGATCTTTCGAAAACAAAGGTTGATGGGGACGAAGGATCGACTTTAGGTTCAATTGGGGCAAGCCGCTCTTGAATCGAGGGTTGAAGTCCGTGCGGGGTGTGCGCGGGGTAGTCGACTGCTTCGAAGTAGGGGAATGCGCAAGAGATGGTCGAGGGAGCATGCTTGTCCGGGAGGGTTTGAGGCTGGTGGCCGAAGTACGCGCCATGGAGGCTCGAGTAGGAGTCATCAAAGAACTGCGGATAGCGGGCCTTGTGCGACTCACCGCTGGCTTTGAAGCGCTCTTCTCACCGACAGTCCGACGGCGAGTGGAGGTGTCATCGCCCTTGTCATGTTTGACACGCTTGGCAACTGGAGCAGGCGCAGGCGCAGGCAATTTATTCGTCGATTTCGTGGGTGAATTTTGGTTGGACTCACCCAGTCGTGCCCCGGGGTTGAGCCGCTTGAGGGTCTTTTGGACAGGCTGGAAGCGACCGGGAGTGGCGCGGAAGGCAGACGCGTGTCCAGCAATTGAATCCATCTTCTTGAATTCGGCCATATGAGCAGCGCTGAATCGGCTGGCCTGGCCCTTTGGTTCGGCGATCCTGCGAATCCCTGACTGGTCGTTGCCACCCTGGTCGGGCTGACTATCCTTCTCCTGAACCATCTGAGCTTTGATTCTAGCAACATCCTCGCGCACGCTCTCCATGAGCTTCTTGGCTTCGTCGCTTAGCTGGGAGTCCGCGGAAGAAAACTTGAACTCGAAGGCGGGTGTGCCGTAGTATGTCGAAGCGGGTGACGCCTTTGTCTTGCTTGGGGTAGTCTCGACTAGAGAATCTTTCATCACATTCCCTTCGGCATCCTTCTTAATCGGGTTGAAACCGAGGATCAGGCCCGAATCCGCCTGCTTGGTGGTGCTTTGATGGACCTTGCTGGGATGCATTTCTTGGTGAGATGGACGAGTGACTGCACTGGTGGGTGTTTTCGCCGGGGTTTGCTTTGGAGCAGGAGTAGCCTTGTGTGGGGTGCGGACATCGGTTGTGGACTTTGGAGTAGTAGTGGTGGTGGTGGTGGTGGTGTGGTTGGAGGGAACGTCGGCGGGAGTTTCGTCGCGTTCCATGACGGAGGGGAGTTTGTTGTTATTGTGGTTGGTTTCAGTGGTGATGGCGGTGGTGTTGTTGACAGGTGACGCGGGCGGCTGCGGTTCCTTCAGTCAGGAGCCAAAGTCAGTTGTCTGGTACTTGACACGACAGATGCAAGGGCAACATGGGCAAAGTGAATGAACTGGAATCAACAGGTGATGGTTGTGTGGGCGACTTACATTCGAAGCCTGGCGATTACGCAGGCGGGCGGACCGTCGAACCGCCATGATGATGGGAAGCGAGCGGTGAGAATTGAATTCAGCAAATTGAAGAAAGAAGTTGGCCGTGGAATGATGGAATTGTGGCAAAGATGACGAAGGGATGAAAAAGAAACAGAACGAAGGGCGAGCGTCGCCCGATTAGGCGAGAATGTAAACAAATATTGCCGGGCGGTGAGCTGACGTCAGTGGAGTGATGCCATGAAACGTGACTGGAGACCATCTGATGTCAGATGCCCTGCAGCAGCTATTACTGTGTATGCCCAGTATGGCTCTAGCTCGTAAAAGTTGCTGGTATCCTGCCTGTGCGAAGAGGACATGCCCCTTAGCTGCCCAGTCAGCACGCTATATCGATCATGTATCGTCAGCGGTTCGACCATACTACGCAATAATCCCCACGCTAACCTCGAACTACTACTAGGAAGACTCCATCCAACATACCAGCATTAGTATGACAGGCCCCTGTAGCCTGCGGAGCATATTACTTGCAGATAAAGTCGGTAATCGATATTCTCAGAGCTGCAGGGGGCTATTTTGAGACATTCCTGGTTGAGCAGGACGATCAATCATCGTTTCCCCTTTCCTTCTTTCCCCGTTCCTTACGCCCCCACACTGTAGTTCGACATTCCCAAGTTATCGTTGATCCTCCTATACTATAGTAGTAGATACATGTTGCTCCGGTAACATCAGGACTTGAGTACGTAAGATAGTTTGAATAAACCTCTCAAGAGACCCGAGCGAGAGTTTATCGTCTGGTCGTGGAGCAAAGAGAAGACCAATACAAACTCTTCATTAGTTATCTAATTCTTCATTATCATCCTTATGATTCAACCCTAAAAACAAACAGTAGTAAAAACAGTAACAATATCAGGCACGATGCACATAGAACATCCCTACATCTCACTTTCCCCGAGGCAAACTTCCGACCTCATTTACAAGGTCACAACGATCTTCTTCGCCGAGATGCCCTGCTGAGACAAAGAGACACCCTCAGGGATCTTCTCCAAGCCCTCCCCAACCACCAAGGGCTCAGGGACTGGCTTCAACGTCCCATTCCTCAGTCCCTCAGGGACAAACTTACCCCAGATACCCTCCGAGATCCTCTTAAAATCAGAGATATTCGCGACATCAACAACTACTCACATATATCAGTACAACTGACTCCCATCATGGTGATATCGGACATATATGAAACTCACCACCAACGACCTCTACTGCATCAGGTATATCCTTAACCGGCATAGGCAAGTTCGTGACCACACGTCCACCACCAAGTCCCTTAACCACATCCGCACAGCTCCTTACCGTCTCCTCCTCCGCAATAGCATCCAGGGCACCCGCAAATTCCCCGGGAGTATCCTGAATAGCCTTGACTAGGTCTTTGATGATGCTATCCTTGTGGTAATCCAGCACCTTAGCGGCACCGAGACTCTGCGCGAAGGAATGGTTCTTTGCAGACGCGGTGGCGATGACCGTTGCCCCCGATGCTACTGCCAGTTGGATTGCTGCGCTGCCGGTGCTCGATGAGCCACCCCAGACGAGGATAACCTTGTTGATTGGTTTTGGTTCAAGGGTATGGGGTAAGGGGAGTTCAAGCCGACCAGCTGGGTAGAGGCCCATTGCTGCCGTGGATAGGGCTAGAGGGAGGACGCTCCCGCTTTCGAAGGACATGGTGTCCGGAAGTGGGGCCACGAGGGTTGCTTTACAGATCGTGTAGTTTTGGAATCCGGAGTCCCTGATTTCATTGGTAAGGAACCAGTTGGCTCCTCTACGGAGAGGTCAGTTGAGCCTTGTGGTGATTTGTGAAGTGAGGTGGGTTTGTCCCTACCCCATTACTCGGTCTCCCTTTTTGAAGGTGGTTACCTCTTGGCCCACTTCGTAGATTTCTCCGGCTATGTCGCGCCGAGGATCTGTTTGCTCATCTTATTAGTTACTTTTTTTTTTCTTCAGGGGAGAAGCGGTATACGCACGAAAGGATATTGTTTGGGAAAAGGAAGATGCGGTCCATAGGCCTGGATCTTCCAGTCCACTGGGAATATTCAGTTAGCAGCCCATCTGAAAGCACGAAGGAAGCGCCATGTGTAAACTCACTGGGGTTGACCGCGACAGCTTTGTTCTTAATTAGAACTTCATCAGGACCGGGGCTATGCAATGGGGCCTCTTTGACAACAAAGTTTCCGCCCGCTTCTAGAAGCCAGGCCGCAGAGTTGGATGCCGACATGGTTGGGAAGGGGTTAGTTATACTGGGAGATTTTGAAAGGATCTCAGCATGAGTAGATCGTGTCGATTGTGATTGTGTATCGAGAGAGTGTATCCTCTTGTTGAGGGCTGGCCTCTATTTATACCCATTCTTTGCATCTCTGAAATGTCCCATCGTTCTGTCAGTGTTAACGGAACAGCCCAAGGGACCATGAGGCCAACCCCCCTCATCCAAGCTACTGGATAGTGAGCGAACGTTGGATATGATGAATATGGGGGGGGGGGCAGAATGGGTCCTACTAATTGATGGATCGGCGATTAGGGCCGTCGGAAAATACGAGCCAGGGTTAGACTCTTCGAAACTAACGGTCGTTAGTTAACTGCGTGGTTTATTAGATCGGCTTCCGTCTTAACTCCAATCTCCGGACGGCACAAACATCGAGCCAGCGTCAAGTATTAGAAATCGAGAAATCGCTTGTTTCTGTTACCTTCTCCACGGATCTCGTTGAAGCCGATCTTTTACATAAACAGATATGACTGTGATATGGTTCTCGCATAAATCACAATTCTTGTTCAGTGCGGATGTCATGGACATTTGTGCACAGATGATCGATCATACTGGCTCTACTTTAGTTGTCGTTCATTATAATCCAAAAGGATAAGTCTCCTCCTTTCCTAGTGGCGTCACCGGCTCATGTTTTTCTAGTGGCTTCAGAGCCCGTGTCTCATCGAACCATACATACCCATCAAACTGATTGAGCAGGTCTGCTGCCGAATAGTGGGATATCTTCTCTGTATCTGGCCGGTAAATCACACCAATAAATCGTTCAAGCCGGAGAGGCTCAGCTTCAAATGCAGCCGCCAGGTTTGGATCGATGCGGTCCCGTCGCAGATCGATCAAGAAACTCGGGATTCCCGTATTGTGAGCGACACGTTCCCAGCTATCTTTCCGCGAGGGACGAACATCCATGACCTCTACGTCTTCGTCCCATTCGTGCGCTGCTGCCACCGTGCCAGTGTGCGTGCCGCAGCCAATCAAGGCAACATTCTCACGGCCGAACTGCTCACGGCATAGCTGACCGATATTCACTTCTTTGCGCCAGGTCCCCATACTGGTGTATCGTGCGTCTCCACAGTGAGAATTGTGTGCCCACACCACGGCTTTTGTTCCCTCGGGCTTATGACGCAGTGTTCGACGGAGAGTATCTACCATGTGTGTATCGCGCAATGTCCACGACGACGCGGAGCTGTAATACATAACTTTATAGTAGCGCTCGGCATCGCGCACCAGATACGCATTTTGCTCACTGCTATGGTACTCCTCGCCGTCATGGCGGTCTTCGGAGTACTCTAGTCGCCGTTGTAGCAAGTCACGAAGCGTGTCTAGCACCCCCTTCTCACAACTCTCCATCCCGCGCAGTGAAGCGAGCCCGTACATCGCGGGATCGTCTACCCATGGCTGCAGACAGCTGTATCGCTGACGGGCAACTTTACCGGCAGCTGGATCAACACGGTCGAGGTAGTCAATCACCGCCTGGATCGAGGCTCCCAAACTGTATATGTCAAGACCGTAGAACCCGGCTTTCTTGTAGTACGGTACTTGCGTGTTGTAATTGCGCATCCATTCGACCAGCCCCTGCATCTCGCGGTTGCGCCACATCCACGTGGGAAACCGAGTAAAGGGATCAATGGGCGTCGAGTGGCCGCCAATATTTGTCTTGGGGCCTGGACGCTGACGCACATAGCGGTCGATTACTTCAGCGTCGGGCCAATCGGCCTCTACGGCTACCATGGTGAAGCCATGGTGCTCGATCAAACGCTTGGTGATCTCCGCCCGCGCGGTGTAGAATTCCGAGGTGCCATGCTGCCATCGCCCAGAAGGACAAGACGACAATCAGCGAAGCTGTCGAAGTTCGAGCTGAAGCTGGGGTCTTGGATGTCCGGCAGGGGATGGGCTGCCGCTGCGAATAGTTCCTGGAGTTGTGACATGGTACAAACCTGTCGGAACGGTCGCATAAAATTCCAAAATCTGCGATTCATGAATCAAATGTTGTAAACATAATTGCTCGATATTATCAACAACTGTAGCGAAGCAAATTTGTTAGTTGTTCATTTCATTGTTGGGTGAGCGGCAAATGAAATCACATGCCCCGTCAACGGCGGTCATCATGACTTCACACATCTCCATATACGCCTTCGCCGTTATCAAGCCAAAGAGCAAGCATCCAAGCCTTTCCAGGTTAATGTAGGTCATGCCATTTGCCAATTACATATTCAGAAGATCTATTTATCCAGTAATTTTAAGCAGAACCTACAATAGTCCTCCATATCCCAGCATTCGTAGGATCATGTCAGATGCGTTCCCCGACGTCACCTCTCGCTTAGAGCGCTTCCAGGAAGCTCAGGAATCATTGTATGGCGACCTCCACTCTATCACCAATCCCCAGGATTGGACTCCACCTCCGCAGTCTGGCGGCCATCGCGGCCGATATCTCTGGACTGACGCTTTCGGTGTGATCAACTTCATCACCCTTCACCGTGAGTACGAGAAGGCTCTGGCGTCCTCTGCCTCTGCGCCTGATGACCGATACTTGACCCTGGCGCGTCGACTAGTCGAAACAGTTCATGACGTGCTGGGGCGAACGCGGGATGGTCAAAGTCGCCTGCCCGGTGCAACAAATGACAATCCGATGGGTGGTGGACTGCGTATTGGTAAGATAGAAGAGCACGGCTCAGATGGTGATGGTCAATACCATCACTATTTAACCATATGGATGTTCGCCCTCAACCGGCTATCGCTGGCAACAGGTGATCCAACGTACAATCGGCAGGCGATAGCGCTGGCCAAAGCCATCCACCCTCGGTTCTTCATCGGGCGCATTTGCCCCGGCCGCGGATGGTGTGGAAAATGTCGACCGATCTGACCACAGCACTGGTGGCCTCGGAGGGCAATCTAGACCCGGTCGATGGATTTGTGACATTTCGGTTGCTGCAGGCGGCGGCGATGCAGATGGGCGAGGGCGAGGTACTAGCTAGTGAGATCGCAGATTACAAGAAAGTAATGGAGAGAAAAGGGAAGCAGTTTGTGACGAGTGATCCGTTGGATCTGGGGATGAGCTTGTGGACAGCACATTGGTTCGCAGAGAAGGAGGACTGGGCAACAAGATTGTCCGGTCAATGCTTTGAACAAATTTGTATGTCTCTAATTCTCGTGTTGTCCCTCTCGTCATGGTTGGTGATAACATCAGACAGATGAGCTCTTTGAGGTTGACCGCTACCTCGACCGCAGCCACAAATATCGCCTGGCTTTTCGGGAATTCGGGACTTGTATGGGCATCAAATGCATGTCAGAGCAATTGTCTGAGAAAGAAAGCGCCGTCGACCTCAAAGTGTATGCCAACAATATCCTGGACTCATGGAATATATACATGCAAAGATCACTCGCAACAAAAGTGACTCCGGATGATCTCCGCCCAATCACGCGGGTGATGTATGCATCGGCACTGCTACCAGGAGGTTAGTACATCAATCCCCGATGCTGCAGCACGTTAACCAGGTTGGACTGACCGTAATGTGCAGCTTTTGCCCGCGGGTACTTAGGACCAGAGCCTTTGGCCAGGCCAGTGAACTAACCAAACAAAGATATTGAGCAGTCAAAATGTACTTGGAAAAAACTCATGTGTATATTCTGCGTGTAGTACTCTACAATATGCATCATTGCGCCAGATACCGTGTATGCTCGACAATATATGTCCCGGGTGGCAAATCGTATCAACGTCAAGTAAAGAGAACAATGAACACTCTATACGCCAGGAATGCCCACAACATCCCTCCAGGGGATGACCCGCCGGGGCACAATGTAGATGATATAAACGGCGCTTAGGGCGATAAGTAAACCAGTCAACTGTCACGTATTAGTCAATCCACAAGGAAAAGGTGTTTTGGTTAAAAATATGTATGTCAGAGGGGCGAAATACCTTCTCGAACCACGTATGGAACCAAATAGCAGTCATCAACAACATCCACCAACTCAGGCCCGTAACTGCACCGACGAACCATATGGACCACTTCCTCGGCCCACTCAGTTCGCGATCCCCGTCCTCCGACTTCTTGCTTCCCTGGTCGATGTCCGAAGCGCCCCTCCATGCTCCAATTGTCTCGAATGCCAGCATCGCAGTCGCAAGAACCAGCATGAACACATGGCCGCTTACATCATGGCCGCCTCTCCATGCTCCACCGGCGGACTTGCACGCTGTAGCCGTCAACAGTGTGTGGAGTGAGGCAGAACCCTCTTCAGCCTGCGGGACGACCTGCTCACACTTCCCGCCGGAAATCACAAAACTGCGATCGATTATTGCCGGACCAAAAAACCATTGTGTAGTCAGGTACCAGACTAGGGTAGCCAGAGAATAACGAGCGAGCGCCTGACCGATCCGTCGCGGTTGTTGACTGGACGAGGTCGTGTACGGGAGCTGAGAAAACAGAAGGGAAGCGAAAGCCGCAGTCACCCAAAGCCAGCCAACTTTCACAAAATAGACATTAAAGACATTGTCCTTACGGGCGAAGTAATTGACGGGGTGTTGGGGGAGGTTCACATCGGCGGCGATTGAAGGGGCTAGAGGAGTCGGATGGTCGGAGGGAGGTTCTCGAGTGCCCTGTGCTGTCGGGGAGAGGACAGAAAACAGCGATCCTATAATTAAAGTAATAGGATAGACAAGGAGGGCTGCCGTAGGTGGTTGGTATAACCGCGGTATTGTCGGAGAAGGGGATTTATCTGGTGATGCCATTGTTTTTTTTTTTTCACCTGCCTATTTTCGATCGGTTTTCGATCCCCTTTTCTTATCCTTCCACGTTTCCTCCGTCAATTTACCCGAGGATGATAAATAAAGCAGAATATGTGATAAGGTCAAATAGAATTCCGGATTCACGCAATTGAGGTAGAAGTTGTGTAGATGACTTGGCGGAACCGGAAGGTAGTTAACTACGCAGTAATCGTAATAGGTAGATTTAAATGACTAAATTACATTTAGCCTCGGAGAGGAAGGGATGACGTCGATGGGGACGCATGTGCCCACCCGCCAGTTTAGTTTAATTATATAGCTTCACCACATTCGCCACCAACATCTTCGGATTATAGAAGTTGATAAATGTATTCATTGCTAGCAGTTCCGGTGATGAATGAAGTGAGAAGAATATTTAGATTAATTTTCTTGATCGGCTCCGTGAGTCAATCCACTATTCCAGCACTTGACTTCAACAATGAGAACTAAACCTACTCAGTATTATTCTACCTTAGGCCATTTATAAACATGTACATCATAACTTGGGAAATGCGCTGTACAACCCATAATTGCCCCTTACTGAGCCTTAGGCAGCGAGGCCTGGAGCGGCAGTTTCCGTGACGAGTTCCCAACGTAGATCGTCTTGGGGTAGGGGGTAACGGCCCAGTCCTGAGTCGAAACGTCCCAGTTGGCAAGGTCACGACGGGTAAGGGTCGTCGTCCACACGACCTCCTGCGATGGAGTCAAGTGCAGACGCTCAAACTTGCGCAGCACCACCTTAGGCTCATTCGGGCCGCCCAGGGAAACGTACTGTGCGGAAGAAGTTAGCATTTGATAATCCTTACACCCCATCCGATCAAGTCAACTTACCAGCTGAGGAACTTCATAACCGGCGACATTGCCCGTGTTCTTAACCTTCACAGAGACGCGGAAGAGATCTTCGTACAGACCGGGATTACCGCCGGCACCACCGCTAGCGGGCAAACGGGGCTGGGCAGACCCATCCGTAGCGCCTTCAGGAATATATTTGGAGTCTTCCCAGCCGTAGTTATCATCGTCAGACGATGCCTTCAGGTCGGTAGAGTTAATCCATGGATAGATAAACTCATGGATCCTCTCTAGTCCCTCCGGATACACGTATTCCGAAGCATCGCCAGTTTCACCAAAGTTCTTTGCAGCTTCAGTCATGCCACTGGTGGGAGTGTATTGGGAGGCGTTCAGGGGTTTAACATGGAGGTCGGAGAGTTCGAAGGTGGTGTAGCTCAAGCCGTAGCCAAACTCGTAGATAGGGGTCTCGTTGAACTTATCAAAATGGCGGTAATCGATGAACACGCCCTGGGTGAAATCAGACTGGGGCGCTCCGTTACCATTGTTGGCATCCTTGACCAAGGGAGAACCATACGACTCCCGGGTCTTGCCCCAAGTGAAAGGAGACTTGGCGCCAGGGTTGACACGACCGTACAGGACATCGGCAATGGAGTTACCAGACTCCTGACCTGGCAAACCAGCCCAGAGAATACCGGTGACATTGGGGTGATCGTACCATTCATCGATCAAGACTGGTCCAACAGAGTGGATGATGACAACGGTATTGTTGCAGTTATTCGCCGCGGTCTTGACCACATTGTCACCGTTCTTCCACAAAGTGATGTTGTTGCGATCGCCCTCGTTTCCATCCACACTAAGATAGCCTTCTCCCGAGTCGGAATTGACGAACACGAGAGACACGCTGGCCTGACGGGCAGCCGCAGCGATCTTGTCGAGCGCCCAGCTGTCGGTCACGGCGAAGACATTACCACGGCCCTGAAGGACTTCGTTCTGAATGGCCTGCTCCGGTGTCACGAGGTATGGGAAATTCGCAGTACCACTACCCCAGGCCATGGCAAGCGTACCATTATCGCATCCCCGGTCATCACAGCCGTTAGCACCCCATGCGTTGGAACCCGCATCCTCTCCCAGAAGGGCGACCAGCTTTTCCTTGCGGCTCAAGGGCAAGGCACCCTTGTTCTTCAGCAGGACGGTGCTCTCCGCGCCGATGCGACGGATCAGGTCGGCATGATCACGTTGCACGTCCACAAATTCGTTGACCCTCTCGTAAGCACCCTCCGAAACATGGTTATGCGCGAAACCATATTCGTCTCTGGTCCACGAGCTGAAGTTGGGAGGAGTATACTTGGTGTCGCGACCAACCTTGTAATAAGCGGCCATGATACGGACGGCCATGTCATCAACACGCCATTGGGGGATTGTACCGTTAAGAACACCGACCGTTAAGTTTGCGCCCCAGAAAGACGTGCCACTATCGAAGGTAACATCACCGGGCATCGACATATCCATACCTGCCAAAGCAGCGCCTACGCCGCTGTGATGGGCGGTCCAATCACTCATGACAAAGCCTTGGAAACCAAGTTCCGCCTTCAAAAGCTTGTTCAAAGTTTCGCTGTTCTCGCAACCGTAGCTGTTGTTGATTTGGTTGTAAGAGCACATGATAGCACCAACCCCAGCGCGTACTGCATCCGCGAAGGGCCAGAGATACAATTCATGCATAGTCTTGTCATCAATGTTGGAACTCAGACTGTCGCTTACGTTGAATCCATAGCCGGCGGCCTCGGGTTGTTGGCGGAAATGCTCTTGTTCGTTCAAGATATAATGCTTAGCTGTTGCGATGACACCAGCATCTTGAATACCTCTAATCGTCTCTGCAAACAGCACACCGGTGAGGGCTGGATCGGGTGAGAAACCTTCCCAATTTCTACCGCCGTCCGGGTGAGCACCGAGAGGGCCAGCAGCAGGGCCCAGCTGAACGTCAATGCCCTTGTCACTGAACTCTTCACCCATTGCCTGACCACGGAGGTAGGCGAGCGTCTTGTCCCAAGTGGCAGCGACATTAACACCCGCAGGGAAAGCTGAATTGTAGTCCGCTGCGCGTCTACTGTCAGCAACAAGTTAGGAAGAAAGGGGAAATCAAGAGCCACACGTACAAAAACGGATACCCAGAGGACTATCCTGCAAGCACAGGCTGGGAATGTTAAGTCTACATTCACAACCATTAGCCTTCTGTAAGGGTGTGATGTCACGTTGGATTATTTACCTGGGAACACTGCCAGTTTGTCCAACACATCTCTCTAGCTGCCATCTGAAAATGTGTTAGCTGATCGAGCCCCAGACATGCTAGAGTATACAAAGCTTACCCCGTTCCCGTCGTTAAGTTGACTTTCTCTGTCAGCGTCATCTGGGACACTATGTCCACAGCGCGTTTGTACACTTCCGCCCATTCACCCTGACCATCGGCCCACGGGGAAGGGTAGAAAGGAGGGGAGTACGCGAGATCATCCTATTCAGAGCGAAAACTGTTAGAAGGAGGATTCGATTGAGTACGATAGCACTGTATAGGATCGTGAAGCATACATTGGCATTGACTACTGAGGCAGCCGCCAATGCGGCCACCTCGAACCAACCAAACTTCATGATAACGTGGGAGGTAACCAGCAGAACAGAAAATGGATACCAGGTCACCGCAGGATGCTCACCAAGAGGGATTGTTGAATGAGAGAAAATCACCCAGAGTGGAGGGGAGAAAGATGATATAAATAACAGCCGGCATGGCAACGAGGGACCACCCGACGCCACCAACAATGGAAAAATTGGTTAAGTACAACGGATGATGTAGTCCTTGCTTGCGGTCTCGGCACAGCTACCCACTGGCCGTCCCGGCGCAAGCTGTCACGCATGCAGAGGGGGAAAAGGGAGACCCGCTGTTTGCTCTGTGATCGGCGTGGGTGTTCCAGATTCAGCGACGCGAGTGGAACAAATTCCATCAATAGATGCAATGATGTGGGAGGAGCTATGATGGATCTTTTCAAGGGGAAAAGAGGAATATGAGCAAGGGAACCAATAAACATTACACGGAGGAAAAGGCAATGGCAATCCGATTCGTTACCCTGTAAACTAACGGGGTACTCGGCCCAGCAACCTTAGAGTAACTGCTGTGTTGTCAGTCAGTGCACATTGTTGCTCGGCATGTTGAGCCATGGCTTGAGAAAGTCCATCAGGTGGCCCAGTGAGCCGGTTGGAAAGGCATTTGCCCCGCAACAGCAACCCTGGCGCGCGTTGGTTCGTTGTCTTTTGGACACCGGAAAAGACAAAGAAAACTGGGGAACAACAAAGGGACCATCAGGTACGTCCAGTACGGGGAAGCTGGGGGCGCTAGTGCGCTTCAGGGGTAGTTCCCTGGTAATCGGATTACAGAACCGCCGTCCCTTCATGCCTTCTCAATATTGTATATCCAGTAGGCACTGCTGAATTTACGAAGGGTTAAGACAGCAATGATTATAGTTTATTTCTGGTCTAACATTCCAGCTCCTTATAGAGATCCCTGAGATGCCTATCTCTTCCAAGTTAAGACAGTTCTTTCGCAGGAGTTGAGACACAACAAGGCATGCTCCTGTAGGACAAAAACTGGATAGATACAGTATGTGATCTATGTTACCCCTAGTTTGTACGCAATATCCATTTCGGGAAAAAAAAAGAAAAAAAAAAAAAAAAAACAAAAAAAAAAAAAAGTTGGCCTTGGGCGGCCATTAAACTAGGTAGGATTCAGGAAAGTACCAAATAGACAACATTACACCATAATTTCATGGCAAAGGTGAATTAGAGAGGGAAAAGAAAAAAAGAAAAAATCTCGTTGGTTAGACCATGCCATAATCTTAATGACCAGACTAAGATCACAAGTTCCGCATCCGTCTACCCAATACATGGGTGATGTTACCGTATCACTGCGAGACCAGCCTCCCCCGCATCTTCCGATCTTTAGAAGGGTTTGCTGGGGAAGGGAATGAGTTGGCTCACCTTTTTCCGAATCACTTTTGAGTCGCATGGATCGTCACTGTCTCTCCTGCCTCCTACTAGTAGATTCCCTTGGGCAGGGGGCAAGGGGTGTAGCGGGCACGTGTCCTGTACCATGATTCTAGATCTATTCTATTTCTATACATTAGAAATCATTCCGTAGCTGGGACAATTGGTTGCAACGAAAGAGAGAAGGAAAAAAAAAAGAAAAGACGGGATCGATAGATTGTGATCATGCACTCGGAGTGGAGTCCAATGTCTACTTTCATCGCTTGATCGCCCTCCATTACTTCCTGATTCAGGCCTTCGTCGGCCAGACACCGACATCATTTTATCCATTTTAGCAGCCGATGGGTTCAAACCCTCTCCACGGATCATACTATCCATCGGCATGGCTCGCGTTGTTCATAATCCCGACAGATCTACTCCGTAGCATGGGTGCCCTTCTATACTATGTACAATTGGAATGTGGTCCCTACGACATCCCGGGACGATCTTGCAGAGCCTTCGAGATCTTCATTCCAACGATGAACTATGTTTCCGTCTACAGTAGAGATCGCTTGCCACATGGCTGTCAGTTTCACCTTAATCCAAACTTCGAAACAAAGCTCGTGGAGCCATCTAGAATCGGTACTGGGGCACGGACGGCCTCCTCTTACCTTCTCCGTCGGTGTGTAGAAGGCATGATCCCGGAAATGGTCCGAATGCGAAGATTCGGGGTTGTGGGGAATCCACAAATTCTCCGTGCGGCGTTTATTGTTGAAAGTGAAAGGAGTCAAAGGACTCTCGGGTTTCCTCATGCTTATTCCGACAATCTCATTTTTTACGATCATTGAAAGTTTTCACCGGTACGGAGGACTAGTGAGGGTTTTGAGTGTAGACAATAAGGTATTGCTTTTCCTCCGCCGCGAAGGGTTCCTTGCTACACCACGATTTGTTTAACAACACTAGTATTAATATTTTTCCATATTGAAGTCTGTACCAATAGCATATATTACCACGCAAGGTGAGTGTGCTACCAGGAATCTCAGTATGAGGCCACTTCATACACAGCAGCAATTAGTACTCTGCTACATTATTCAGCATTAACCGGGATGCGCAATTTAGCCTGTTTTACAGTTCATTTTTTTTAATGCACTGCGGAGTGCATAGTGTCTGTCCAGCATGTAAACAACCCCCACTCGGTGGTATTTAATAATCCATCTCATTTTGCCCATCTAACTAGTATATGGCTTCAGAAGCCAAGTAGCAATAACAACTTGACGTCATTCTCACTACTCCACTGCCTGAACACACAATCAAGACGTGCGGTTGTCACTTAGACAGATGAGCCAGCCACTGCCTAGATCTTGGCAAACAGGCAAGCAAATCTTGAACCGCTACTTACTCGGAGTAAGATTCCCCACATTTCACGACGACCGTGGGGTAACCGGGGATCTGGAGTATCTTCAACTGGCCGCAACCCCCGAAGCTACCGCAACTTGCACTTTAGCAATCCGATGGCGCTCGGATTCCCGTGTCTTCTGCCGATGTTTAGCCATAAAGAAGGAAATGGTGCCTTTCCCTTCTATACATGGCAACCCCATTGTGCCCTAATCCGACTTTAGAGTTATTTTTTGTAACTTTGGACTGGAGAGTTCAGATAAAAAGTGTTGGGTATGAAAATTGACCGCGCGGGGTGTTGGGCTGCTCCTAGACTGCCCTTTGCCTTCGCTTCTGTTTCCACAGATGAGCTACAGGCACCTCGGCTCTGGGTAACGGTACTCTGGGCGGTGCTCCGGCATTGCCAGGTTGCATTCTATTGCTCTAACCGGAGTAGTCTACTCGGTGTCCCCGGGCTTATGCATCTGCTGTCTTCCCGAGGGAAATCAGAGTACGCCGCTTGGGCTTGAACCCGCACTATAAATTCGATATGATACTGTATCGGGTCCGACGGCTAACAAATTGGCAAGCCGCCCATTTCCGAGTAGCTTCTTCCCTGTAATTCTCTAGAATGTACTGTTTCCATATAGCTTAACGCATTGTGCCTAAGCGTGGTCTATGAAGAACGAAGGCAAAAAAAGTACGCGCAGTGGGATGGGCCCATCATGGAACTATACCATAGAATACGATCAGTATGTACCACGTACTAGAAGCCTGACAATGCAGAACGATTCGGCTTTGCTACTACAAGTACTGGCTCTAGATTGCCATTCTAACTTCAGAAAATCGCATGGACCACTCGACCTGCTGCTAGTACTATTGGGAGCCTAGCATAGCAAATATGAGCTTTAGATGAAACTTGGAATGGCAGAAATCAAGACACTCATCGGTCTCTACTATTCCGCCATCAAGAAAACCATGAACGGAGAGTATAATGACGATTTATCTATACAATGTGTATACAGACGCGACATCTAACGCAAACCACAACACATGCTTGATAGCACTTCGAACTACATGCGATACAAAGCTCCACTCCAGAAAAAGCAACCTACAACCCTGTACCCCATTGCACAGTGTAAATCCCAAAACCATTTTCCCGCATACCCACCTCACCCAGGACCGGACAAAGACATATTCGGCCTCCACAATCGCTCACCGGGTTTGACGAACTTTTCTCTCTCCAACCACCATTTCTCAAGGTCTTCTCCGTTACTAAGGCCAATACCGATAGGTATTATTATGTTTAAGTTCCTAGCTCCAGTTCCAGTTCCGATCCCGATTCTCTCTCTGCTGCATCGGACCGTAGGAAGATCGACAACATGACCCGGGAACGGCATAATAGCCTAAGTGGCTATTCATGCTAAATACCGGGTAAGGCAGCGAAATGGTTCCATGGGATTTCCCGAGGAGCATCAAGATGACGGGCCGGGTCGGTCGGCGGAATTGCGGTGAGTTGTCGGGTAATGGATGGGTCATGGTTATAGCATTTTGGAATATAGCTCCGGGCTCTGGTGAAAGGTTTGTAAGAGCTTTGCCACTAATCTTTGACGTAAGGGTCGTTTGGGGCTCTTTTCTCGAAAGTTTCGTGGGGTGTTTAGACTGTGACTTGGTAGGGCTATGTTTGTTCATTCCCCTTAGTGGTGCTTACGTGTTGTTCGTTCCGTGGGTTTGCGGAACCATGCTCTCGAGCTGGGTAGGTCCTGGCTATTATCGAACGTTTGGTTCAATTACGATGTTGAATTAAGGTTGGCTCTCGGAGGTATATGTTGTAGAGAAACCCATAGAAGCTAAGTACAATCTGAAGAGATCCTTCCCATGATGGTCGTCATAATATGTTCACAATATGTACGTTAGCTGTTGATGGCAAGGCCTGCCGCGCCTCAGGTAAATCAGAGCTTGGCATCTCGTGGAGCACCCAAAGAAGAGCCATTAAATGGGCTGATGTCTGGAATTGCATCCGGGAGATCAGAGTTCTCGCCATGCGCCAGCCTGAACAACGGTTCCCAGACGGTGACAGCCCGTTTGGTGATATGCCCATTGCCCAACTCTGGAAGATGATAATAGATCAGTTTATCTGCGGAGCATTCTAGCAGTTCACCAGCCATGCCCGTTTCATCTTCTAAGAATATTTGGACTGCGTCGAGGACCGTCTTCATCGGAGTCCGGCTATGGGGTTTCAAGTTAGCAACCGCTCAAATATGAATCAGAGTACGGTATATGGGGAAGAGAGCTGAGAAAAAGCAACGAAACGACTTCGAATGGACAGAACCTACCATTCCGGAGCCACAGCCTCGATCATTTCAGGAGGAACAATGGGCGTGGCAACAATACCGGGCAAGACACAGTTTATATGGATGTTATCCTTGGCCTTCAACATTGGTGCAACGCCACGAACAAATTGATTGACTGCTGCCTTGGTCCCACTGTATTCGGGATACGTTCTATGAGGGAAAATACCCCCGATACTGCCGGTTACCACAATCCTTCCGCCCGCCTCGGGCCTGTTGTGCCGCATAAAGTGCGTTGCTAATACAGTGCCATATACGACACCTTTGAAATTTATATCAGTGCAAGAAAGGTCCGGCTCTGGAGGGACGTCCTCAACGCCTTTATCACGCCGGTTAAGAAGATAAAGCGAGGACTGGTCACCCACGCCAGCGTTCGCGCACAGGACATCAATTCTCCCCCATAACTGGAAAACGTTTTTGAAGACGGCAGCCTGGCTCTGATAGTTGCTGACATCTGCCTGGAAAAAACGTGCGTTCTCACCCAGGCTCTGCACTAGATCGTTTCCAGCCTGGGTTCGGCGGCCAACACAGGCGACTTTCCATCCGCGCGAATGCAGGTCACTGGCAATATCGGCTCCAATGCCCGACTAGCAGAGGATGGATGTGGAGTAAGTGGATCTGTCATCCTCTATTGACTCAACGAAGTACTTACAGTCGCGCCTGTTACAATGGCAACTCTTTTATTCTGTTCACCCATTTTCTTCGTATGATATATGTGTGGGTGACAAGAATTGGGAGAACCAGCGTTCAAACATTGTGCCACATGCTAAGAACCACTACTTTTAGTTTAGACTGCAAGCGCACACAAATAGCTTCGGAGGTATTAACTGATTGCTGGCTAGTCCTTGCCTATTACCCGCAGTGGAGAAAGAGCCCTACGCGATGTGACTTAGTCTCTTGCCATAGCGGGAAGTCAGGACTCAGGAGGCGATGCAACATAGAAGGGGGGGAAAGCCCAGACAGAGTACAAGAAATTATATAAGAAGCGCTGCTATAACTAACTATCCGTTATTCTGGGTGGTTAATGCGACACCCTTAGCGGTAAAGTGGCTTGCAGGTCAAAGCTCTTCCCCGCTGTCATAATGGGGGTCTTGTCAATCGTCGTCCTTCTAGCGTTCTGAACCACTAACGATGGATGAGCCGAAATAGCACACGATCAACACTCTTGCTTCCTTGAATATACAAAGAGACTATAGGCCGATTGGCGGGTCCTTTGCCACAAGTCCCAGCATGTTATATCAGTGGTTGAAATGGTGTGTTCAGATACAACAGCGGCATCATTGCTCTCGGAAGTATTATCAAGTTCATTGGTGAGCACAGGTCAGGCCACCACGCTAAAATACCAAGCCACTCCCAACGGTGGTCAGCCGTGTGCGGACCTTGCGGTGCCTTAGCCATCTATAATGAGTCAAGCCGAAAGTATATTCACAGGGGAACTTATTGCAATTCGTTCGCAGCATGCATCTCACAGTTCGTCCCATGCATGCTTGGTTTGGTTCAAAAGGATGGTCGCTCGGTAGGAGGTCCCTCGAGTCAGGATCATTAGATTTAATGGGGGACTAGTACTAAACAAGGATAGGTAACGTGACATCTATCTATCGCAGGGCAGGTTGGAATCGCTGTGGACTCCGTATGACGGTATTGCCCAAGCTATACTTTATTCTCCATGTTGGGTTCTAGTCCGACTTTGATTCTGAGCACCCAGCCTGATCCTTACATGGAACCAATAAAGCAAACCAACTGAGCGAATGCAATATCTCCGCCACATATTGAAGCACGTACATATCACAAAAGGAACGGTGTACACTGTTGTCTCCACCAGTAAGTCTCCCATAAATGTATAAACGTCATCGTTGGCTCCTGTACTTGCCGGTGTCATAAGCAACCGGCCGGTTTGTTATGATGTATCCGATCACATACCAATGAAAGTATGAGACTTCCACCAATAGTTCGCGCAAGAAACTTGATTTTAACCTCGGTATTAGTGGCTTACTAGTGGAATACCACCCGAGCCAGTTTGTCATTAATTAGTCCTCATAGCGTGGATGAACACAGAAATTCGTTGGTCCAAAAGGAATCTCTGGTGGCACCCTTCTTAGGTTAGTATGATGCGATATACTGCAATGTTGGTTCCTTCCACAATGGCAAACTAACAGGTCTTGGAACCCTGGTCTGGTAAGAGCACGCTGGAAAAAAAAATAGTGCTGTGGAGTCGTAGTTATCATAGACTCGATTGTGCGGGCGGCAATCGTTGCACCAGTCGCAATTCCTTCAGCGATACAACCAGTATCCATACTCTTGGTGTGTCGACAGTGGCCGGTTTCCAGTCGTGACAGTTAGCCCTCTGGTCAGGTTTCCGGTCCCCTGAAGACGATGCATTTTTGCCAAACAGCTTGCCAAACGACGAAGATGGGCATGGAACCGCCGGATTCTTGGTAGTGGCGGTCAATAGAACACGCTTATGATAAATAAACGATGATATCCAGGAGGTCGAAACTAGTCACCACTAATCTCATCTAGAACCTGAAATAAAATTTGATTCTGCACTCTGCATCCTTCGTCAGTTGTAAGGCCATTAGAGAAACCTGCCCAGAGCTTTTTCTGAATCTCTGCCATATCCAAGCCACGTCTGTTATGTTGCTTGATCAGCTCCTCCGCAATCGCGCAGAGGGTCGTATTGAGAACATCATAACTAGTGGGTCGTGATCCCGCTGCTTCATCAGGAAGACAACCACATATTATAGATTGACGTTGATTGGATACTTGTTGATCTGAAATCTCCTGAGGTTTGGCTTTTTGAGCGGACCTTGCAGCGCCCTGGAGGACGTCTGTCTTTGATGAGCTTCCTAACTCCACTATGTGGGGGACCTCGGAACCCGCCTGGCACCTAGGTAATGAAGGCGGACTCCCACAATTGTTCCGTTGGTTCTGCGTGGCCGGGGACTGTCTTAGAGCTGGAATGGCAACCTTCTGGGCCATGTTTGGGTCCTCCACTGCCTGAACATATTCTGCAATGATTTCGGTAGGAAGCCCTAAGCGAGAAAAAAGAAGTTTCAAGCTCCTATTTTCGGCTTCCAGCTTCTGAACAGCCAGTCGATGCTCAACATCTTTTTTATGGACTTGTTCTTGGAGAGCCACCAGCTTCTGCTCCAAACCACGGATGTGCTCCTGCTTCCTAGCACGGCTCTTGCGTTGGTTTTCTCGAACTCGAGCAAGCTTATCAAGTTTCTAGCAACGGGGTCAGACAACTCAGTCACTGACTGGGTGGTACTAGATCTCCGGGGCTTCAACCTTTTGATTGGTATTGTCCATTACTTAGTTTATGCAGCTAGATGGTAATGTTGGGCTGAGTACCATGCTTTTTGAGGCAAGGAAATTACAGTTTCTGGAGACTGGACGGCAAGAAGCCCAGATCGACACGTGACAGGGCGACTTAGTCGCAAATTAGCTTCACTCCACCCGACCGGGAACGGTAGTTAAAGTAAGATCTCCCTCGGCACATCATCTCTTTGACCAGATCAGGGAAAGAACACTTGGGCTTGGTTAAGGTGATGAGCAATGAGCGATCACTGGGTCCAGTGGAGCAGCGCATCATAATAGCGGTATTTTTGCTGCAGCTTGCGGCGGGAACATCCCAGTCAAGTGGAGATGAAGGCGTCTAAATCCGGACAGGTCATGGCTGGGTTGAACCACTGTTCCCTCCGTCGAATGCGTAATAAGATCCATAAACCCTTCAAGTTGACCATACACTGGAATGGAGATTGAATCGGGAGGAGTGGCGCCTTCTGTACAACGTCATTAGCCGTCAGTCTCCTGCTTATTCATTCAAGAACTAACAATAGTCGCACTCTACCCTCTCTCCCACCGATTCCTAGGACGGCTTCTGTTTCACGCTTTCTAGGCTTGTATTGATCGCACATTCAACTGCTCGGGCGGGCGTCACTATCTAGTGTATCAATACAGCATAATTCTCTTGCAGCTATGGTTTCTACGCGACACCATCCCCGCGACTTTCCGCCTCCATCCACGGGAAAGGCTTCCTCGCCATCTCACAACAACGATGGCGCTACAAACCGATGGGTACATGCGCCGTCGACTGCCATTGTCGTTTGGCTCGTCTTGTCAGTCCCGCTAGTCATCTGGAATGCAGGCTATGTGTTGCTCCGGCCGCATAGCATGCCAGGCAACAAATTGCACTCCCCTATTTGGATTCCTTATGCGCTGTATGGAACCATTGACTATCTCTACGGCTGGCCGGCGTTCAACGCTCGGAACGGGTTCCCAGCAGCACAGACGGTCTTGAACCTGGTGGAATGTGTCGGGTACATCTATTACCTTTGGATTGTGTATAGGTACGGCGTCTCAACGTCGGGCGGTCGCGGGCAGCGCAAAGCCAAAAAGGGGCTTAGGTGGATGTTTAGAACCGAAAAGGTGGTCTCTGGCCGAACTGGAGCCATTGCCCTTCTAGTCGCGTACAGCGCATCTCTGGCGACTCTCAGCAAGACTATCCTCTACTGTGGGTGGTGACAAGCAGAATCCTGTATCCTGGCTTGTTGTGCTGTACTTACAAGGACCCCAGGGCTGAACGAGGCTTTCTCCGGCTTCGATAACATTGGACATAACGACGCTGTAACTCTGATCTTTCTATGGATTATACCAAAGTAAGCTTCTTGTGTCATCACCTCACTTCGTTCGCTTACCGGTGGGCCAGCGGTCTTTGGATTGTTTTCCCCGGCTACAACATGTATGTTTTGGGCGCAGAAATCGTGGCTTCCCTTGACAGCGCCGTGCCACGGCAGCGTGTTGGGCGACCTAGGTCGTAGTAGGATCCGTTGCCGGAACGGCATTTATGCGGGGGACTGTTACATGGCATGCCACGCGTGGAACATGAACCGCAGCCGAACGAAGCATCTTGGGATGTGATCATTCGATGCGTAATCTCATATGGCGGTGACGTTTTAATCTTAGATATGTATAGTTAACTACGGAGTAGTCGGGTTGCTAATGTAATAGAACGAATCATGCAGTGGGGGTCCGGGCGACGACCACGCTAATGTCAAGCGCAACACCCTGAAGTACACCGGTCTATCTTCAAGACGAATAAATATGTTCGTAAGGATCGTGTAGCGTATTCACCTAGGACAGTCGATAATGGACCGTAATGTCCCCGCAAGGGGGTTTATACTCCATGTCGAAAGAGGTTGGGAAATGTCCCGAACCATGGAAAGAGATCCTCCAGGTAAACAGCCTGAATTGTCAGGCGCCCATGCTTAGATAGTCGGTTATAGATTCAAATAGTTAGTACGTAGTAGCGGTGGTAGTTCGTCTACGGTGAGGATCCACCACCCACGCATCCGTTTTCATAGTTGGACTATTGGAAGTATAACATAATAATAAAAAAAAAAAAAAAGGGAGAAGAGACTCACCAACCAAAGGTGATACTCAAGAGGATCCATTCTCCTGGGACCCGATTTCCAAGCATGTCTGGTTCACCCAATGGCCGGGTTCGCATATAACTGGCAAGAAGACGGGGTTAAGGCACCCATTGACTTAAATCCAGACTCGATGATTCCTTCGCGACGTTTTAGGTGCATGAACCCGGTCCCAAGAAGAGTTTAGTCTCCAACTCGTTCACCTCCACTTTTCGTGTTTCTCTCTACTACGGTGAAGGTTGGACCGAGCAAGAACTTATCCCTCAACCTCCCCCGGCGACGCCCGTAGTGAACCCGAGTTGTTCTTCCTTGACTCGGGGCCGTCGCCCAAAACCCATTAATAATCCCCAGCATGACGACGGCCAGCAATGCCAAGCCGCCACCGACCGACCCTCATCAATCTTCCCCATACCCACCAGCAGCGACCGCCTCATCCCGCAATTTTGTCCCGTCATTCTCCCGAGACCAGGACGAGAACCCTTGGACCTCCCCCCAATCGACTATCTCCAGCCTACCGAACGATGACCCGCGTCTGGCTCTTGGGGTACCTGCACCCGTCATGATCCCGCCCGAGTCCGACGAGTCCCCCTTGGCCTCCTCCGCAGGCCTAACCTTGGGGCACGACGATATCGCCCTCCCCGACGATATCGACACGCAGAGCCGGGCCAGTTCGCGCGACCCCGGGAGCGTCCAAACCGGGGGCGATCTCGGTAATCTCTTAGAGGGCGGATACGACCATCTCCCCGAGGACGGGAGGGGCGATTCCGCGCAGAATGGTGAGCAAAAGAACGATAAACCAGCGTGGAGCGAAATGAAGACGAAGGCTGGGAAGGAGCGAAAGCGCCTACCCTTGGCGTGCATCGCGTGTAGGAGGAAAAAAATTCGATGTTCCGGCGAGAAGCCGCATGCAAGCACTGCTCGCGCTCTCGCATTCCCTGCGTATATAAAGTCACCACCCGGAAGGCAGCGCCTCGGACAGATTATATGGCAATGCTAGACAAACGGTTAAAGCGAATGGAAGATCGTGTCATTAAGACGATCCCGAAGGAAGAGACAAGGGATATGGCGGCCATCGGGCGATCAGTGGTCCGCCCTCCCCAGCCAGGGCAGGCCTCGAAGAGCCAGAAGAAGCGGACGGCCGACGAAGCTTTTGCGAATGAGATGGACGAGTGGGCTCGTGGAGAGCGCAAATCTTCGCTGGATATCTTCCCAATGCGTCGTGAAAGTAAGATTAACGATAGCACTGGTTTGATGACTGAAGGGGCAGAATTTTTACCCTCCTTAGAGATTCAAGAACATCTAGCGGAAGTTTTCTTTGATTGCGTCTATGGGCAGTCTTACCTCCTGCTCCACAAACCGAGCTTTATGCGCCGATTGAAGGCCAGGACTGTGCCGCCAGCTTTGATCCTGGCAGTTTGCGCCGTATCGGCTCGATTTTCAACTCATCCACAGCTTAACTCCGAACCGCCTTTTCTGCGCGGAGAGAATTGGGCCAACCCAGCTGCTGCAATAGCTTTAAGCCGCCACGACGCACCCAATATCACGATTCTGACGGTCTTCCTGCTGCTGGGTCTGCATGAGTTCGGAACTTGTCATGGCGGTCGAAGTTGGTCTTTCGGGGGTCAGGCGTTGCGGATGGCATACGCTCTGCAACTGCATAATGAGCTCGAGGAGGACCCGCTATTGAGTCAGACGAATGGTGGCGGGTCCCAGCTCAGCTTTACAGATCGAGAGATTAGAAGACGCACTATGTGGGCTTGCTTCATGATGGATCGTTATAACTCGTCTGGAAGTCAACGTCCACCTATTGGAAACGAAAAGTTTATACAGATACAACTACCGATCAAAGAGTCGCATTTCCAGATGGAAATCCCGGGACCAACGGAGGATCTGGATGGAAATGTTCCCAATCCTGTTCCGGAAGATGTGGGCCAGCTGTCCAACGCGAAGGACAACATGGGGGTCTCTGCCTATATAATCCGCGCCATAGTATTATGGGGGCGTATCGTGGACTATCTAAACTTAGGAGGAAAGAAAAAAGATGTCCATCCACTGTGGTCACCCGAGTCGGGGTATACGCGTCTCAAACGACAGATTGAGGAGTTTTCTGCATCTCTTCCAAGCCATTTAGCATTCACTTATGAGAATCTCCAGATTCATGCGGCCGACAGGATCGCCAACCAGTTTCTCTTTCTGCACATAATCATCCATCAGAACATGCTATTCTTAAACCAGTTTGCCATTCCGTTATCACCGGGAGGACGTCCCCCGCGGGATATGCCCAAGGCTTTCTTGAGCAACGCTGGGCGGGCCGCGGTAGAGGCGGCTCACCATATCTCTGTGCTGATCGATCGCGCGTCAGCATACCCTCTCACCGTTCCCTTTGCTGGTTATTGTGCATATTCAGCCAGCACAGTACACATCTGGGGTATCTTCTCCAAGAACTCCCAGCTCGAGGCTCGGTCGAAGGAAAACCTACGATATACTTATAGATATCTAAACAAGATGAAGAAATATTGGGGTATGTTTCATTATATGGTGGAAAGCGCTAAGGATCGATACCGGCAGTTTGCAGATGCTGCCATTAAAGGGTCGGTTGTCACACAGAACGGCAGCCAGATCTCCGCAATGTTTCAGTACGGTGACTGGTTCGACAAGTATCCTCATGGTGTGTCGAGGATGCATTGGGAGGACCCAAACGCTCAGCGGAAGAGTAAAAATGACGATGCCGTGATGAGCCAGAAGGCCGACCTTCAAAGTGTCGAGGACTTCTTTGCCAGCCTCTCCCCGACGTCACAGCCCAGCGTGCCAGGTCGACAGCATTCCAGGAAGGACAGCAGAGGTGAAAGTCTGTCTGATATGGGTCAGCCAACCTCTCAACCGATGGTTGACATCAACACTCCAGGGATGATGGGCACGCCTGGAGCTGGGTTCCCGCAGCCCGCACTGTTCAACCAGGCTCGTGGGCAACTTTACGGCCAGTATCCATTCGATTTCCCTGTCCCAGCCGACCAACTACCCCAACTGGATCGACAGTTTGTCTACGGCTCCTTCGACGGTCTCGATCCGTCCACCAACTTCATGCCTCAAGACAATCCGCCCATCTCTACCGTAAACGGTGCAGAGCCCTCCCCAGCCGCCCCAGACAACTCTGCCATCTTCCCGGGCCAACTAGATCCCAACGCGCCCGCTGGGGTAGGCGAGTACTACCAGCCAAGCGCCTGGTTCCTCCCCTTTAACCTCGACCCCGTCAGCGCAGGCGTCAGCCTCGACCCAAGTCCCGCGCAGGTCCCCGGCAGCGGAACCCCGGGCATGTCCACCTTCAACGCGGGAAACGTGCCCATGGGCACGTTTGACATGGGAATAGCGAGTGTGAATCGAGGCCCTCACATGAATGAGTAACGCAGGAACCGGCGGCGCTTGATGTTTTAGATATCACGGCGGATATTTGTTTTTCTTTGTTTGGTTTTCTTTCGGGATCCACTTGGCGAGTTTTTGTGCGGCTTGTATGGGATGGTTTGGAAAAAGAGATGGTTGGAGTTTTGTTATGATCTCTTGATATCTGTACGGTGGCCTTATGTGTATATCTTCCTGGGGTTTAGGGAATATTGATCTCTTCTGATGGTGTGGGTATGTATCTTCTGGTGTTTTATATCTTGGGCTGGATCATGCTATGTGGTTCCGATGTGAGGTGTGAGTTCTTGGGTAAGTATTTATCCTGTGTCATCTAGTAAAGAACATATCTGTACATCCCGCATCTCAATAGGAAACAGAAAGAAAAAAAAAAAAAAGCCTTCCCAGCATCTGGAAACCCCTACTTACACTACAGGTGGGGACTGAGGTTTCAAAAGGATGCAAGCAAAAACAAAACAAAAAAGAAGTGCATCATCCGTGAATCGAACACGGGCCTCATCGATGGCAACGATGAATTCTACCACTAGACCAATGATGCTAGTTGATGTCTCTTCACTCAAATTCATGCTATATATATCAAAGGTCACAGCCAATGTCTTAATAACAGGGACAATCCGTGATGACTGGACTCAAAGACTGGCCAGGATTATCGACAACTTATTTTTTTTGGTAAAGACTGCTAGAATAGGGAAGCAGCATGGTATTGGTGTTCAGGAGGGTCGATTGTACATACAGGTTGCTGAGGTCATGAATAGTAATAGTTGTCTTTTAAGGCTACGTCTTTTGGGGCGTTTATTCATTTGGTAGCATGGGTGGTTCTTCTCAAGATACAATATCTTACGTTGTTTCTCAGCTTAGTGGAAGACTTTACATAATCCGTATATCAGGATCGACAGCATAACTCAATATGAGACCTGGTCGGCAAATGGAATGCTAAAGCGAATATCATATCCGTGTTTGGAAGCGAAGGAATTCGTAGCGCCAATGACCCGTATTCGTAACAGTCGAGGGAAATCTTACACCAACATGTAATACAGTAAAATCAGACATGACAATCATATAACGAACAGGCACAGCAGAAAGTAAAGCAAAGGAAAAAGGGAGGATCATGATATATTAATCCTCCCATTCTTCGTCTAGTTGATCTATCAGTCGATTTTCGGCATCGACATCTCTTCCAGAGTTTCTCCGCCCGCCGATCGCGCCGATGAACCCGCCGCGCTGGCTGCCGCTGCGGGTGTGGCCGAGAGCCGGCGATCGTTTGAAACGGAACGCGCGGCCTAGGGAGGAGCCGACAATGGTGAACATGTCCTAGTTACGCTTGCTGTTAGCGATGGTTCCCAAAGGCGTCATGGTTTAGGCATATGAGAAAGACACAAGTGGAAGAAACCCTGCTAAACAATATAACTATTTAACGAGATCACTGGTGTCCAACATTCAAGGGCTAATCACAAAAGCAGATCCTGCTGCTGTACACAGAAAACCACGGTTTACCCATGTTCAACATAGGTCTAAATGATTATATAGCAAAGAGAGAGGAAGAACATAGACCAGATGCTGAAAGTACCGACTCCCTCGATGTAATTGAGCTCTAGACCAGCCAAAGCGGCATTCAATCCATCCTCGAAATTGGTAGCTTCGCAATATTGAGCTCCTTGTAGGAACCTCGATCATGGCGGCGCGCTCTGGAATGAGCCCGCCGAAACGGTATCAATGCTAGTATACTTACTTTTACAAAGTCGAACATGCCTGCCCAGAGGCTGTAGTTCGGGCACTGTCTCCAACCGCGTTGGTGCATCACTGTCCGCTGATAAGCGCAGCCACCAACAAGGTACGCGACGACGGCGATCAATCCACTGCAGGACGGCGTTAAAACCTTTCTGATTGTTCCCTTCCATAAACGGCCCATCGGATAGGTAATACTCACATCACACCGAATATACCGGCTGGGCCAAGGCCTTGGCCGTCGGCCGGGGCCACGGCACCACAGGCGGCAGAGCTTCGGACTTCAAAGAAGTATGTGCACTGATCCATAGTTCCCACAAAGGACGCGGTTGCCTGATGTGCTGGAGCGTCGCGATCGCAAAGAAACGACATAATCGTCGATTTGGTGCGCGAGGCATTTCCGATAAGTTCCCCAGCACAAGGCGAACCATCAGTGTAGTTCAAAACCAGCTTGCGACCCCGGAACAATGGCTCAGACGCTTGTTGCCTAAGAACAAGTCAGCCTGTTTTCTCTCTGGTTTTAATTGTCACAACCCGCACACAAGCATACCCGATAGAATAAATCTTGCCCTCCTTCTCATAATATGCGCTGATATTCTGCCACCTTGCACGGTCGACTCCCACCACATCTTTGATATTCTCCACCACCGGAGCGCACACGTTTATTGTGAAGTTTGCATGGTAGTCATGACCCTTGGCATGCCAGCTTTCTGTGCGGACGTTTCCACGAAGCTTTTCGTCCTTCGTCTTCGGTGGGGATAGAGAGATTGAATTTAGATCATAGTAGAGACCGGTGGTTGGAGAGCGTGCCACACAGGGCGACAAGCCATTTGGGCTTGTTGAATCCGAGGCAGCATGAACGGAAGCATGGGGTGCTGAGAGAAGGAGGAGGAACCCCAGCAACGACGTAGCTAGCGACTTCATGATGGGAGATCAATCCCGCAGGGCGGATGCGGGATGAATAGCGATAACAATGATATAAATAAAAGGACCGAGATCGCCGAAGACGAGATTAATAATAAAAGAAAGTCCAGTGAATTGTGGATAAATGGAAAAGAAGGAACTATGGAAAGAGTGAGTAATGGGAGGGGAGAGAGAAGGATAAGATCCGAGGATACGTAAGATGTGATGTTGGATCTGTGGTGGTTCTCCAACAATCCACTGGAACTGCGGAGAAAACAAAAGGAACAAAAAGGAACCAAACGCAAAAAGTGCCCGCGGCCCCCGTCGGCCACCAAACATCCGACTCAGACGACAGACTTTCTTTTTACAACAAACACTCTTCTACCGACAGATAAATATCTTCTGTCCTGCCATTGGAGAAGCCCACAGCTTCCTACCTCTTTTACAGTCTTGCCTGTGGGTTTCTCTGGCATACACGCAACCCCTTGGATCGCGCATTATCTGACGTCCCGAATTTCAGTCGCATCATGGCGCCAAAGAAGAATTCCAAGAATAAAGTCCCGATACAGCCCGTTCCCGAAAAACGGGGCTATGAATTCTGTGGCCCGTATGTTGTTTCAAGAGCGTCGCAGCCAGGAACCTAGCAATTGACCGTCCAACAGTCCCGGCGCGTTCGCATTTGTGACCTGCCTTCCGGCTCTCATCTACGGCTTCACCTTCTTTTGTAACGATGTTTCCGGCTGTCCTGCTCCCTCGCTGCTCAATCCGTCGACCTTGTCCCTGGAACAATTGAAGAAGGAGGTTAACTGGCCACAAGATGGCCTCAAAGGGTTCTTCGACGCTCGTGTGACCTTGTGGGTGTTGAGTTATTACCTCCTTAGCCTGGTGTTGAACGTGTTTCTACCTGGCGACGAGGTCGAGGGTACGGAATTAGCTTGCACAGGGAGGCTTCGATACAAGTTCAACGGTATAGATCTGATGTTGGATGCTTGAATGATATCGGCTGACCCATTTACAGCCTTCCCCTCCGCCGTGTTGATCCTCTCCGGTTTAGCTCTGGGCACATACGTCAACGGTGCGGACTTCGTTGTGTGGACCTTTCTTTGGGATAATTACGTGCAGGTCATTACGGCAAATTTAATAATTTGCACAGCGATTGCGGTCTTTGTTTATGCGAGGAGCTTCTCCGTTCCCGCGCCTGGTCAACTCAACCCCGAACTTAGACAATTGGCACCGGGTGGCCACACTGGCAATGCCCTGTATGATTTCTTCATCGGCCGGGAGCTCAATCCTCGGGTGAAGTTGCCTATTCCTTTCGTCAGCGAGGCTTCACGGACGATTGACATAAAAGTATGGTGTGAGATGCGGCCGGGTTTGCTTGGGTGGAACATACTGAACCTGTCCAACATTGCCCGTCAGTACAGAACATACGGCTATGTGACGGACTCGATCGTTCTTTCCACCGCATTCCAGCTCTTCTATGTTTTGGATGGGCTGTATATGGAGCCAGCTGTCCTAACCACAATGGACGTGATCATGGATGGATTCGGTTTCATGCTCTCTTTCGGTGACATGGTGTGGGTTCCATTTGTCTACAATTTCCAAACTCGGTATCTCGCAGTTTACCCATTGGAGTTGGGTCTGAAGGGGATCCTGCTTGTCTTGGCCGTAACTGGCGTGGGATACTCGATTTTCCGTGGCGCCAACAACCAGAAGAACCGTTTCCGTACGGACCCCAATGACCCCCGTGTGAAGCATATCAAATACATTGAGACAGCCAGTGGATCCAAGCTGATGACTTCCGGATGGTGGGGCATGGCGCGTCATATCAATTACTTGGGTGACTGGCTGATGTCGTGGTCGTATTCGCTGCCCACTGGGTTTGCTGGTTATACTATTATCGAAAGCATCAACCAGGCCGGCGACGTGCAGAAGCAGGTCGTACAGAATCCTGAGGTCCGTGGCTGGGGAATGATTTACACCTACTTCTTCTTGATCTATTTCGGCGTCCTGCTTATCCATCGCGAGAGACGCGACGAAGAAAAGTGTAAGAGGAAGTACGGTGCCGATTGGAACCGCTATACGTCTCTTGTCCGCAGCCGCATCATCCCTGGTATCTACTAGTTGGATCCTGCGCGCGGTGTACTCTATGCTGGGGGCTTCCTAGTCTGGTTGCTGTTTACGTGGACCCAAAAAGTTCGTGATGTGTTCGGATTAGACTTCTGGATCCATTCCAGTCGCTTCGTTCTATGTATTCATAACTATTACTTTTTAATATGTACATCATATAGAGCCGGGTCCTGATATTCATTGCCATACATTCCATCGATTAGATCAACGCTTCCGCTTCCTGGGGTCAATCAGCACCTCCAATCCCCAATTCTCGTCCCCTGGATTGGGGGTCCATCCACTCAACACTCTTCTAGCGTCTCGTATCGCACTCTTCCGCGCTTGGAGTGACTCTGTTAGAACCGTAGGCTCTTTCTTGAATTCCCGATATGTCGGGGCCTCAGTAATCCGCTTTGTCACATCCAGACCCAGGGACAACTGCCCTTCCTCCACACCGATTTCGATGTCAGGTCCTTGATCATGATCTTCAACGCAAGATTGCACAATCTCTTTAGACAGGCCCCATAGCCTCGCCCTTGACAACGCAGAGGCGCCCCGTGCCAAGGGCTCCGACGCCCGATTCCCCTGTTTCACCCCGTTGATAATGGTCTCATACAGGCCTGTCCGAGAACCACCTAATTTGGGCAACGACTTGGCACCATTATCCACCACACTAGGAACCGACACAGACGAAGCCGCCGCCCAAACAGCAGAAATCACCGCGGGCTTACTTTTCCTCGAAGCAGCCATCGGATCCGACTTCCCAAATGCCCAAAGCTCGTCAACGAGTCCAGTAGGAACTGACAGAATCCTAAACGGCCGAAACCGCCAACCATACCTTCGCTCGTCCACTGCCTTCTCACCACCGGGGGACCAAACCCTCCCCTTGAGCTCTCCCATCCTCCCATCCTCCCCAAAGCACCTCTCACACCCAACCCGACTAATCTCCCCCTCCGGCATAATGACCCCCTCGAGATACGCATTCACCGTAGTCGCCACAAGCAAACTACTCTCAAATGACAACAGCGACGAAACCTGCCTCAAGGCCAACTTATCCGAGCACGACTTACTCCGCGTAGCTTCGGCATCCGCACGAGACGGCTTCCGCCGCACAATGCCCAGTCGCGAGAAATGCGCCCTACCGTCTAGAAGCTCACCGTCCTCGCCATCTGGCGTCGTCGTGGGAACCTCCCACGGCGTCGGGTCCTCCTGTGCTGCCATGCAGAGTTCCATGCTTGCATCTCCGCACGGCGCACAGGTGCAGTACATGTAGATTTTCAGATCCGGGTTGAGTTCAAACGGTGGTAGTGTTATCACTGAGTCCTCGGGGTCTTGTCGTCGTCGTCGGATATATGGAGAACATGGCTCTTTCTCTTCCTCGTTTTTCTCAATTGCTGTATCGTTCTCGGATGAGGACCTCTGGTCCCGTTCCTGGGCAATGAAACTCCGACACTCGGATAACAGCCAGTGGTTGAATGCGCGGAGAGCAAGGATCTCAGCGTGCCAGTCGTGGAGCACTAGTCCTTTGCTTTTGGGGACTTGGGACGCCGAGAGACATTTTGCGCCGGATCTGGTTATCGTTAGTGGTAGTTCTACTTTGTTTTTCGCTTCTGTCGCTCAGTGCGAGATAAGGAGTGAGACATACGTAACAGCCACACAAGTCAATTTCTCATCTGGTGTATCTTCCCCTAATAGATTGGTATCGTTAGATCCTCGCCATACTACACATTATACACCATACAGCAAGCACGGAGAATAAAACACTAAGAATATACAATTCCAATCAAGTATAACAAAAAAGAAAGAAAGGAAAAAACCTACATACCCTTCACAATCACAATCCCCGACATAGGAATCCACTCCCTGGTCCCATCAGGCCGAATGCTCGGCTTACTCCGCGCAGGCAAGCCATCAAAATGCGCATGCACCAGACTCGCAATCCGACATGCCAACGGTGGTTTTGTGCCTGACTCCTCCATATCCCGATACAGATTCTCTTACTCTGTAACCAAGTTCAAAGGAATAACAAGGAAAGAAAGATCCCGTCCTCCTATCAACAATATACCACACGATACAATCATACCCCACAAAATCTCTTATATATATATATTCATCACGTGACTCCATACATAATCCCCCGATAAAAGAAAGTATCACGATAAACCCACCGCACCAAACCCCAAGCAAGTCCAATCCCCCAGAACAACTTACAACCGCCCCACCCTCACCTCAAACTCCCAGAATACCACCGGACAAAATCTCCCAAAATGGCCGATAAGCTGCGCACGCTCCAGAACCTCGAGGCCATGCAGGCGCGGTACGTGGGTACGGGCCACGCGGACACGACCAAGTACGAATGGACGTCGAACATCATCCGCGACAGCTACGCTTCGTACATTGGGCATCCGCCGATGTTGTCATACATGGCTGTTGGTATGGGGGAACCGAAGGAGAAGGTGCGGGCGATGTTTATTGAGAAGATGGTGAGGGGGGCTGGGAATCCGCCTGAGGTGAGTTTTCCTCTCTTTTTTTTTTTTTTTTTTTTTCTCCGGGGACAGGAACTGGGGGGAGATAGCATGTGTGTATGTGTGTGTGTGCTGATTGTTGGGGTTTTAGACGCAGGAGTGAATGGGTTGCGACAGGTGACTTGTCGGCTGTGATCTTGTTATGATTATCGATTGTGGTGTCGAGGTTTACGGATGATAATGCTTTCGCTGAGGCGGGGACTCTGCTTGATGGCTGGCGCGCTGAGCTCGATATCAGCGCCGGTGCTGGGATTGAGTGGTTGGGACTGCTTGATGCCAGTTGATATGCGGTCCGTTCACTGTTGCCCTTGATCGCTTGGGAGTTATGGAGTATCTTAGACGGCTCGGTGGGATGAACTGGGTTTATCAGTTGTACGCTCTGGGCTGACGTTATTGTTGGTTTATTACCATGTACTATAATGATTCGAGAACGTCAGTTGCATGATTTAGTGAAAGGACTGGGTATGCATCCACAGTGTCCGAATTAAAACAACTCATATACATGTGCGAAACATGGCCATGCTAAATCTTCGGTATGTCAAAACTATATGTACACGTCAAACTTTCATCACTTTTCCGTCTTTCCAGCTGCCGCCGCCAAGTTCGTGTTCTCGGTTTGCAAGGACGCGATCAACTCGAGCCATTGTCGTCGCTCGTTCCTAAGCCGCTCCAGCTCTTTCCTTAGATGGTCGTTCTCATGGCGCAGAATATCCATCTCCGTTCGAGACTTCGTTTTCTCTTCCTGGTCTGCCTGCTTTCGCTGTTTAGACTCAATCTTTGATGCTTCCTTGAGCTGATGCTTCTCGATCTTCCCCAGCTGCTTGAGGAGCTTAGATTCATCGCTGAATAAGCCCGAAGCGACCTTGTGCATCTTCGCTGTGTCGCGACTGTTTGGAGGAAGAGCCAAGTTATTGCTGCTCGACGAGCGGCTTTCTGACGGCTGGCGCTGGTTGCTGCTGCCCGCACTGGTGCTCACTTGATCACTGCTAGCGCCGGCGGCTGCCAAAGCAGCTACAGATGCTTTGTCTCTTTTGGACCCTTCCTCGCGGGACGGTAGATGGAGGGATCTGATGTCTTCTCGTACTTTGTCTAGCTGAACCTCGACTTCACGTTTACGCAGAGCTAGCTTAGCAAGTTGTTTCTCGTGCGAGGTTAGCTTGCCATCTTTCTTCTCTACCTTCATCAACTCCACCGTGGAAATATCGTGTTGTCCAGACTCGATGGGAGTGGCGAGGCCGGAGTTTATCGAGGACGCTTTATCCTGTGAAAGCTGAGATTTTGTATCATCCTTGTCTTTTCCCATTGCATCCCTTGGCGGAGCGGGATCCCCACTGGATCGGGGCGCTCTCTCTCTGTCCTCTGTAGTAACATCAGACATGTCTCCTGATGAATGGCGTGAGTGACCGGGTATATAGTCCAGCACAGCCTGGGGGGCGTATCGTTCCAATCCAGCGTTGAGTAGATAGGCAAAGCTGGCAATGAGACCATGATGTTCCACCTCGGTATCTGAAAATTCAGAATCGCTGATCTCACTATCTTCAGCTTCCTGCACGCCAGCCGTATGCAGGCTGTTCCTCCTTCTCCTCAGGCGACCATCGTCCATGCCTTGCTCAGCAGACGAGTTGGGATCGCGACAAGCCCAATCCAGAAACTTGACCGCATCCGAACAGATACTCTTAGGCGTACCCTTCTCAACCATCCACCGAGGTATATTGCCTCCAGGGTCACTTCGCGTCACCATAATCCACTCGACAGGGTTCGTCTCCTCAGTTCTCTCGTCCACCTTAACATCACCTGCCTGCTTCTCTTTCAAAACTGCCTCCGTCTCCCCCTTACTAGACCCCTCAACCGCACCCTGGCCATCACCACCACTTCTCCTCGTAATCGGAATCTCCCTGATAAACTCCACAGACTCATACTGCCCCCGAATATATCCCGGACAAGGCGGCGCATCAGCATGCTCAACGGGCTTCGAAACCATCATCCAAAACCGCCCCCCCTCCTCAAACCCAACCTCCCAACTAACGATCAACGTAACAAAATCCCTCGGCGTCGTCGGCTTCGGAAACTGCGCCGAAACATGAAAAACAGTTACATGGGCCAACACCTTCTCCCCACTCTCATCCCTCACCTCAATAGTCTCGACCTGCTTCTCGGCCCCGATGCCGCGGACCGACTGGTCGGGCGTCTGGCCCTGCTTCATGCGCTCACGGTTCGCCTTTAGCGTCTCAGCCATCTCACTCGACAGCTTCGCCTGCCATGTGGAGAAGGGGAGGCCCTCGTGGACGCTGCGGCGACCGAACCAGTGGCCTTTGCCGTCGTTGCCGGGGAGTTTGTGGATGTTGAGATCGAGGGGGTTGTCTCTTGTGCTGGAGACCTTGATGGGTTTGCTCCATTGTTGTTGGAGGGATTGGAGGGTTAGGTCTGTCGTGTTGAGTCTGGCGGGGGAGGGTTTGACGTGGTGTATGGTAGTGGCGGTGGTTGATAGAGGAGGTTCTGGGACGGAGTTGACGATGAGGTGGGCTTTCGTGGATAGGCCGTTGATATAGGTGCGGAGGGCGGAGGGGTCGGTGGGCACCTCGTCCCAGGTTGTTGGGGCGAGACATTCCAGGGCTTCTTGGAGGGCGGCCATTTGGCTCTTTTTTTGGGGGGGAGGTTGATGACCGGTGGAAGTCTGGATGTACTGAATGTACTTGTCGGGTCGGCGGGTGGGCTGTCGATCGAGGGTTGATGTCAGTTATGAGGCTGATTGTCGCCTCCAGTAGTCAGCAATTAATCAATCCAAAACCACAATTCGGTCAATCGATATACATATAGGTACCATGCAGCCTGTTGAAACAAGTCGCCGTGATGCCAGGCAACCGAAGCCCCAAAGGCGGGTTCCCCAGTCCGTGACGTCATTGGTTATCGGCACTGGAACCAAGAAAAGTCCGGCCCATAACGATGATGACGATGATTATACTGATTGCTATTATGACTAGGATCATACGAACACTACGGAGTACTAATACTAGGGTGGTTCATCCCTGCCGTATTATATCTACCAGAAAAGAGACAATACACTTCTGCTAGTCCTGCAGTTTATCAAATTATGTTATCCAGACTAGTTACATCATGCTCAAAGGATCAATGCATACGACAATAACGAGAGTCAGGGACAAAAGAACAGAACGAGGGACCGGCCTCAAACAAGTGCAAGACTATGCCAGCATCCGATTCTCGTCCCTCACCTCTCAGTCAATGAGAGGGGTTGGAACGAGCTTATCCAGGTATTCAGAACCCAGCCCGGAAGATAGGAGATGACCCTATAGACAAACACAATCCACATGGCGCAAACGGACCAAGGGAAATTGGTTTACTCGGAGGACTGAGTCCCGTCAAGGTCACAGACCCGACGGTCCTCAGCTACATCGGGCGCCTGTCACGGACAGCCTTCCCGAGCCAACGAGTAATCCAATCTCCATTATTCTATCGACGCCGACGTGGTCTGTGTTGCCAGAAAAACTGCGAACGTAAAGATAACGTAACTCGCAGCGCCGCAATCAATACCTCTTCAATCTGACCTAGCAGATGACCAGTCTGGCAGCCTGTACCAGAAAGAGGGGCATCCAGGATAGAGAAGGAGGCGTCTAGGCCCAGCCATAGCACCATCGATCAAGCTATCCTGGATGGATGCGGCGACGAAAGAAAACAGAGCGAGCGTTTCTCATCCAAATCATATCCCAAGCCGCGAGGCTAACCAGGTCTTTCATGACATATAAAACGGGATCTGAACAATGGGATATTCTCATGAAACAAACAAAACAGATAGCCGACCCGCCGCTTCTTCATGCAAGAGAACAAAACCGAAAGAATCAAGGAGAGACGAAACGCTAACGCTGGCTCGAAGAAAAACAAACAAACACAAAGAAATAGTCACAATCGCAAAGAGAGAAGATATTATGTTCTTTGATGGTCATGCAAACGAAGTGGAGTATCATGGTCGCAGAATCGTCAATGGTAACGCCGTCACTGATGCCAATTAGTCTGTTGTCTGTATAGCGGGGATAGTGCTCCCGGTCGTTCTTGTAGGTGTGTCTCGGGCTCGAAGGGTACAAACGAGCTAGATGTGGCTTGTCGACAGGGACTCCGGGATCTAAACCAAAAATACGCGAAGTCAGGGAGACCATCAACGTCAAGTGTATGGTTCCATGGGCGCATTACATGGTTGTCCCGTACGGCAGCGCAAAGTCTTGGTATCGATCCCCCCATCCAAATCCGAGCATGCTCGCCGCTGTGCTGCAGGGCTGTACCAACATGCTTGGCAATGGGAGCGCGGCAAGTGCGGCGGACGTGGCAGCGGTGCTATAATACTGCGTCGCATTGTAAGGCGAAGTGGTGTACGGTTGGCTGTAGGACGGTGTCGGAGAAGCATACGAGAACTCATTCATGTTGTTCAGGCTGGTCCATATATTCGGATTAGAATCTCCTGTACTGGCCGTGGCTGGGCTGGATGGCAGTACTTTCCACGTATCCATCGACACAGGCTGCTGCTGCTGCATAGGGTCATGCCACCATGTCTCCGGACCAGTGGAACTGGGGAGAACAGGTGTCGAACGAAGCACGTCGACCACGCGTGGAGGGGGAGGGAGCAACGGAACGAACAGGCTGGTGATCGCGGACTTTGCTTCCTCACTTCGGCCCCCAAGCAGCTCACCTGCACCGTCCTCCTCCAGCCCTTCCAGTGCCTGCGCGCTGGTGCGATAGACGAACTTGTTGGCAGCCTGGACAAACTCCTCCTGTAATTTCTTCAACTGGCTCTCCTTCTCGGACCAGTCCCAGGTACTTGTGGCTGTGTCAACGGAGTAAACCTCCTTGTGGAAGTCGACCAAAGCTTCGATTGTTTCCGGAGTCAGCTTGAATGCGACCTCATTTCGAGATACCATGTCAACATGCACCACGTATGCCTCAACATGGATCATCTGGTAATTGAAGAACGCCTCCACCCACGGGTTCTCGTCCCTTCGGAGCTCTGCTTCGGGGGCCTTGGGGAACATCATGGAGCACAGGGTCCAGATAGCGTTTGGCGAGGACAAGGTTTCTGTTAGACACTTCGTATGTTGCGTCACATTGTTTAAAGGTCGCTTGACCCGGCTGACTCGTTTCAATGTCGCTGTCAGCCATGGCTCGATTTTGGTGTTCAACACCACATTCGGTGAAGACCGCGGCGCAAAGGCAGCGGCCGATGACGGTAGCAGGACTGTTGGCATTGCGACTCTGCGATGATGACACTATATTGTAAAAGAAAGAGCGAGAAACTGGCAGAGCTATAAAAAAGAAATGAAAAAAGAAGGCACAACGCTCATAAAGGCGACATCCGCCCACAGTAAGTGGTTCTCTGATATAGTAGATGATTCCAGCGGTAAGGTGGGATCCCTAGTTGAGAGCGGTCTCTAGTGCTTTGATGGACAAAAAATTGGACTAGCGCCTGACCGGTAGATGGAGACCGCCTGTCAAGATATATAGTAAGGAAACCCACAGTACTGGCCACAGTGGAGTGGGATGGGAAGATATGTGAAGTAGAGAGGTCCAAATTACTGTGTGGGCGAACGCGCAGAGGAGAAGAGAAAATGAAAAAAGTAAAGAATGTAAATGAAAGTTTTTTTAGAGCGGTAGTGAGATTGGAGGGGAAGAAAAGGCGAGACGCAGAGGTCGAGAAAAGAGAGAGTAAGAGAGAGAGAGAGAGAGGCGCGAAGAGAGAAGAGTCGAGGAGGGGCGGGAGAGGGCTGACCCGAATGGGAAAGAGAAGAAGGTGACCGTCAGTGATTCTGAACACAAGAGAGATCAGGAAAAAAAATATTATAGGGTGTATTAATGGAGTTGCTTTTCAATTTTATTATACAGGATCTCACTAAGGGCAAAGAAAAAAGGTAAGAAAATAAAAGGAATTTAAAAAGAATAGAGGAACTCTATCATTAAAAAAAAAAAAACAAGAAGAAGAATAACTTTGGATCACCACTAATCCGTTGATATACTTTCTACAGAAATGCAAGAGCCCTTTTTTTCTCGTTTCAGTCTACGGAGTACCCTACGACTGCTTACCTGGTCTGGGCGTATAGATACTATGATGCCCGGCGACTTTTTTCATGCAGACATGAAATCCCGATCGTATGGAACGAGTCCATACATACACACAGAAGCACAAAATTTAGCCACTCTCCGGATTCACCGTCCGATCTCAGCTGGTACCCTCCTTCGCGCTGGAGTTTAGGGCGTTAGCAGCATGCATGTGTCCAGAATCGTCGTAAAAAGTGGAGCCTGGCAGTTGAGAGTTGATGGATGGATTGACCCAGAAACATGTCAGTCCCAGTTATTTTACAGCAGGTAATCTATCAGTACAATACATACCTCCAGCACACGCAACGACAGTCCAGCCAGAAGACCCTTTTCAGGGCCTTGATCCGAAGCGCCAAAAGACACAGTGTGGCTGAGGCAGACCTGATTTGGGACGTTTCGAATGGTTCCCACGTCTGTCAGACGATTGGAACTCGCATCTAGTTTCCACCCACGTCTTGGCTGGAAGTCTGTTGTTTATGATCATTTTCAATTTATTGCTATTATTATATTTATTTTCTGGATTCCAGTATACATTGTCAAATGTGTCATAGATCAAGGGATGGATCCAATAGCAGTGTCAATGTGTGTGACTGTACAATAATCTATGGATGGATGGATGGATGGATGTATGTATGATTTGAATTCTATCAAGAGAGGAAATATGTCCGGATGTGGACTGCTTCCCAACGCCGGAAACGTCACACAGATACGACATCCGACATGCTCTAGGATTGAATTTTGAAAGACATTGTAGAGACTACTGTTGTAACCTTTGGGCGCCAAATAAACCATCCAGATTTGGGCTGTCGCTACCACCCTCTTGGTAGAAGTTGCAGATTGTACTCCGTACAGAAGTAGGGTATGGTGCGATGGATGAGTTCATGTATGCTATAGGTATCCTGTACATACATACAGACATATGTACATACGAGGTATGGACATTGAAAGGGAAACCTGATTGTGGTAAAGAAAACATACCAATAGCAGGAGGGTTGGCTAAGCCCCAATGCAGGCCCACTCTTTGGGTGAAATGCATCTTTGTTCAGATCTGACGAAGTACGTCCTATGTAACGGTCACCAACATCAGATATCGTATTCTCGGGTGGTCGATTGTTCTGGTCGTCCAGCATTAAAGTGGCTCAATAAGACGAACACAAACAACAGTAATATAAAGCCATCTTCTTAACCCTACTCGTTTCAGCTGTCTCTTTGAACATTCCACTGGAAGAAACTCGGCATTTCCCACCGATGACCACCCCACTTCCATCTTGGTGTGTGAAGATCATCCGATACTCGTTTTGGTGAGCGGTCTCCGCCACCGGTGGATACAATTTAGTCGCTTATGCTCAGCTGGGATGTGCATTTCCAAGTATAGCCCTTCTGCTGAAATTCAAACCTAATAGTACATCCGAAGGAAAGCGTTCGAAATGACGCAAGGTCCTGAGAGTCATACAACAGATGATAAGAGAATGAAAAAATAAAAAAAATAAAAAATAAAAGTAAAAAGGGACAAGCAATAAATTCAATGGTTAAGATGGGTAGAAACAAAAGAAGGGGGGGGGGGGGGTAAAAAGAAAAGGAAAACAACACAAGTACCAATGACCATCATAATGCTCTTAAAAGAATTGAAGGGAAAAGGGAAGCGGAGAAATTCGCCGAAAAGTCTATCTGCCACTTGTTACAGCCGTGCATTAGGGTTTGTGTCTTACCCTTACTCAAAGTCCGCCTTTCATAACGGTATATAAAATTCGCTCCAGTGAAGCAAGAAAACAGGGAAAAGACAATAGAAAATAAAGAAGCAACGAATTAGTTTCTTAAACCTGCTGCAACAAAAACATAATGACGTCGTCTCCGGACAGAAAAGGGCCGAAGAAAGACTCCACAGAGCTTTGACCAGCCCGCACAACAATTGCCCAAAGGCATAACCCGTACTGTACACAAACTACATACATACATACATGTGTAGAATCGCATATGGGACATACATGCACCCGTCCTTCCATGAACATGGTACAGAGAGTATCTTACCTTGCAGACTGCAGCACTGCAGCACCGCAGTTATCCTGGATGCTCGCCAGGAGTCTACTTTGCCTACTGCAACTCAACCATGGGAGACTCGTGTATCATCCGTGGTTCTAGGCGAATCCAAACCCATGCCCCTCAACCTAATTCCCAAACAATCATGAATGAAATGACCTCTCCATCTGTACTACAAAGCGGGATGAGCCCTGCCATATCCAGTAGCTTAAAACAGCCCTTGGACCATCGTCTCTCTTTCTTTGTCCCTCCCACTTCCCCCATCTTCCGCCATGTCTCGTTCCACATTTGATGTTCAATGGGGAGAGGAAAGGATAAAAAGCATATAGGGGGAATTTATAATTGATTGTTAAAATAAAAAAACCCCCCCCATTTTTTCTCAGTATCTCACCTGATAAATCGCGGGTCGAGTCCTCGTGGGGCGAGCTAAAGGGCCTAACAAATCTTCGGAAGCTGGAAGGGTGTCTGTTCAGGCCTCAGATTCGCTGATGGCGACAGAGACCGGCTCACTGCGCTGCACCTGAGATCCCTGTTACGATCTACCATTGGACTGAGCTTCGCTCACGGTTGTCTCTAGACTTTACCAGATGTGGAAGTCCTTCGACCTACCGTGCACTCGTAAGATGCCATTCCGTTACAAGCACGGGAGAAAGGGGAGGGTTGTCCGGTTGCACTTCCGTCAGTTCTCTTTCCTTTTCTTTTATTTTCCGATCTGCACCCATGCTTTACTCGCGTTTTTCCCTGGGTCAGTACTGTACTATATACCTATTAAGTAGGGCTCGTCCGGTTAGTTCGTCCACCTGCAGTAAGCGAAGCTGTAAGGCCCGGGTTGGTAAGTAGGTAGGTATACTGGAGGCGCCGGGTGATGCTCCTTCTAGTCAATAGACCCCATGATCTGCTGCACGCGGACGCGGAAACGTCTGGGGGTAGTTGGGATCCGGCCACACCGGGTTAGGCTGAATAGGGTTGGGAGGAGAAATTTCCGATGTCTGCCATCAAATAAACCCACAAGCCTGTCGCACAGTTCCCCACAGACGACTCAACAGGACAGGCAGAAACATTGTACTTGAATAATGGCGATGGGTTGAGGTAAGATAATGGCATGCTGCTACGGTATCAGCAAGCGCCCAGCAATAGGTTCGACGCACGCAGAGCACTCACAAGCTGTGGCGAAAGGTTGACTGATGATGCCAGAACGTTTTGCATTATCGGTTGGAATCGGCATCCGAAAGGAGCAGCCTAGGGAGTAAATAACTCTTGTGCAGCGAGGCAACCAGCGTCGTCAGCTTGGGCCACAGATTTGCGACACGCTGCAACTAAAGTTGACCGTTATTTGTCGCCTTTCCATAGCAAAGTAGGGCGTAGTGCCTATAAAGTTGCTTGACTATGACTCGGGAGAATTAACCCGCTATGAGAAGAGTGTCACCTCCGTGAGTGCGTACGAGCACCGCATATGACCTGGTAACGCCTAAAGATATCCCTTTTTCGGAGATGACCGACTGCTCCGCCTCTGTCACGTTGCCACATCAGCCACACCGGTATTGTGGCGGGGTTTCTGCAGTACAACCATGACATAATAATTGTTAAGCATAGATAAGGAAAAAAGAGCATTTAGTAAATATTGAGGAATACACAATTATAGTATCATACATGTGGGTATGTATTAGTTGATTTTCTCCAACCCTAGACGGGAGGAATATATACCGAGTACTACATACGGTAATACGGAGTATACCTCAACAGCCTTGATACTTCCTGTAATTGAAAACAGCAGGAACTCACACGTGATAGGCCTAGGAGACCCCTGAAATCTTGATATGCTCACCAATCAACAGATGTATAGTGGCATATCATGCAGCCCCTCGATCGCTTAGAAGGACCTCCTTGGCCGCATAAATTCAATTAGATGTGCAAGATTCTGGAGCCACCGCCATCTCAACCTATACTCGTTGCGAGACTTGAGAATACGCCACTTATCTCTGGACTTGGCTGGACTAGTCCGCGCAGATCACCACTTGCAGATTGACATGTATCACTGCGAGATGCCTAGAGCTGATAAAAGTTTCCCCAACTGAGCTCACAACGCCTTGGTTGTGCCTTCAAACTAGCAATTATACTCCATCGTGACGCTTTCGGCGTATTTATCAAAGATTGTGGTGTCAGTATGGCGACGCAGTTCGTTACGCTGCATAATGGTATCATTGCGATGAAGCTGAACTCTCGCTTCCACGGGGACCATCGAGTCATGACGCGTGAACTTTACAACAGACTCAGCTGCCACTAGTTTGTGGACAGACTAGTAAGACGTAGTCTGCTGCTCGAGTTGTTACCCTGACCAATATCATGCGCTCAAAAGAGGACAGTCTATGGACGAAGACAGAACTTCTCTGGCTGCCACCCCGAAGGTTTGTTAGTAGCATGGCATGACATGCAGTCGATGTGGCCATAGGAGCCCAATAGCCAGCTTGAGTCTGTGGTCATGGGAACTCGTTCAGCGCCTCGATGACTGAGTGATTATGCTCGCTTTCGAGAAAACTTCATGATGGCTTTCGTTTCGCGGTTGATGACGAATAGTGCACTGGAATATTAACACGAGCCTCCTCCGGTATGGCACCTTCGATCGGACTATAGTGGAGACTCATCATAATTCGATTGATATCGACAGGGTTGAGAGTCTAGTTGTAGAAGATGGCTGACATCATTGTCTGGCTAAGGATCGTGGAGCTTCAACCATCTCTGGGACAGGGTATTCTTGCCATCCTGGAGGCGTGGTTTTCCGTTATAGAGCCTAGACTAGTCCGAGTACTAGAAGCAGCGGCTCATAGTGTTACATATATACGGGTTTGAATGGGTATTCACGGCTGATACTTTGTCGCTGACTGAAATTGTCAGTGATACAAGTCTCTATAGCCATAGTGAACGGCAACTCTTTGGAAGTATAATGATGTTGCAAATTTATCTAGTTTACTGTGAATATATATCCTTCGTATGGCGCCTTGTGCTAATGAAACTTTTATCTGAATTGAATAGTGCTTGCCACAAACACTTTTCGAAGATGATTTTCTTTTTGAATCTTGGATAAGGGAACCAACGTTTACTGTAAGGTCATGATACATCGAAATTAGATATTGCTGCCTTGGTGTATTCGCAAGGCTTTCCAACCACTTCATCAGTTTCCTTCACCTCTAGTAGGTGATACAGGAACTGGAGCTATGATATCAGGCATCGTGAGGCTAATGTTTGTCCCGTGGAACTAGTAGCGCGAGAACTAAAGGCTGCAGGCTCTGTACGCCGCGGGCTCCATGATAGCACCAGCAACGAATGGAAGTCTATATATGGATAAGTGGGTAACAAATAGTCACAGATCTTCTACTTATGTAATTCCTGGACGAAGGAAATTAATCTACTGCTGCACCATAGCCAGCCAATACCAATACGAGACGCATGTTAGGGGTATGTAAATGCTTTGCCCAGAAGCAATTTGGCAGCCACTACAATTGTCCCCTGAAAAGAGAGGACCCGTAAAGAAGCCAAACAAGGTAACTGAATTTGCAGACGCGATTAATTTTTTCGGTACCAACCAAAAGATGAGCTCAAGGGCGATTAAAATAGTGAGATAAACTGAAATAGTGATGTGTTCTCCTTAAGTCACATTTAACACTTCCGCATGCGACCTTCAGGACTGGTATAATATGTTTATCCAATCATTCACAAAGCCAAGGACAAATTTCCCGAGCGTAACTCCAGCCCAAGAACTAGTGGGAATCAGATCAGACTCGTATGGGCCTCCGTGACGAACTTGAACCATAAACTCGACCATCCGCCCACCCACACTGCCAATATGTTTCGTCAAGCCTTGCCGGAGATTAAGCTTGGGGGAGGTCACCTCGCACGCCTATGTAGATAAGGAGCTAAATGGCATTCATCTAGGTAATGGGGCTCTTCATAGCCTCTACAGACTTGTTTCCTCCGCCATTATTAGGGCACTTGGCTTTGTTGATACGGAAGCTGACCGCATCTTCTTTCCAGAAAATAACCACCGCAGCCATATAAATAGCCAGCATGACGGGGTACGGAGGGTGAATCGCCATCACAATGAACAGAATGATATGGTGGAGGGCTTTCTATTCAATAATCCTTGACACCAAAACTCAGGCTGTAGCCTCCATCGCTGGTACCTACCACGGCACAACTGATAAAGGTAGCCAATAGACGTCATTTGTTGATAGAGGTATTAACTCACTTTTGCTTCGCTCGACCGGCCGTAGTATCTGTTCCAGGGGAAAATGAGCTCGGTATTATTTGATGTTCTTGCTGTTCTTAAGAAACAAGTTCAACAGTGGTCGTTGTCGTGGGCATCTTAGGATGTTGCAAGAGGGAGAAGAGAAGGAACAAACGAGCAGAACAACCGGGAAGAGCGTTGCTCATAGTATAATATATATATTATAGATAGCCGACTTTGGCCTGACAGATCTCTAGCACACCATTTGAAATTTGTAAAAATCATCACACAAAACAAGGCAAAGGATCCGAAGCTAGGCGACCCGATCCTCTCGGGCACTCGATTGCATTATCCATATCAAGTACACGTTTATACCTGCTGGTCTACGCCTGTGACCGTCAATCTTCTGTGGCATATGGCAGGCCACCAATAACCAGCGAATGCGGGACTGGGAAAGATGCGTAGAAGTTCTTGAACTGTACCCATGCTATTGACGACGATACACGACTGGTAAGCCAGGTCTTACGCCGGGGTATCTGCACCAATGTCCATGACATTTTCGGTATCCATGTCGGTAGCCCGCTTTCGGATGCAGATATTCCCCAGGCGCGACGGTTACTATCGCTTTGGATGGCTTTCGTGCTGAATGAGGTGACAAATTCAACCGAAACGCTTATGCCGGAAACTACCCGCACAAAAGTGTTGGAATACAATATCATTTTTACCTCTGTTTGCCTGCTCTGCGTGGGCCAGATAAAGCTATGCTAAATCTCGAGCTCCTGATGTGGTTTTAGAATTGGAGGAAATAGCAAACTCCGCGGTGCTTTCCGCCCTCGCTATCCTTCATGCGGTGATTGCATATCTCAGTGACTTGCCGACATATTCCGATATTATGATCGCCTTGGTCTTTATGCTTAAAGTATCCATCCGCTTCTCTGCCACTGCACAGCTTGATAACCAAGAAACTCAACGCTTACTGTCCTCCTTAGTCACCGCTTTGACGGGAGGGACAACAACAATGAATCCGCATCACAAGTTGTATCCATGGATCTACTGCAGCAGGAGTCACAGCAAGTTTATACTTGGTCGCAATACGTCGCGTGTATACTTCGGTCGTGAGACCGATGCGATATCTGGCCAGTGTTTCATCAATGAATTCGACTTTTTATCAGGACAAGACCAGAGGTCTTCAATATGAGTCTCTGCGAGAGACAAGAATAGCAAATAGTACCTCAGAGCATTATTTCCAATTATGAGAGTCGACAACAATTATGCAATGAAAGCCTGGTGGCACTAGCGAAAGGTATTTTTTAGGTTTCAAGGCGTCGAACAAGAGGGAACAAGAGGGAACAAGAGGGAACAAGAGGGAACAAGAGGGAACAAGAGGGAACAAGAGGGAACAAGAGGGAACAAGAGGGAACAAGAGGGAACAGGAGTGGGAAAGAGAGAGAGAGAGAGAGAGAGAAGTCTTGGAAATACAGAGCGGATAATTGATGATGGTATGCGAGCAATCCACCGGTAGGAAGACCGGGACTAGTATCGGAATAGATACTCACCGGTGCCGCCTATCAAGTGAGGGATATGCGGATTCCTGCTTTCCTCTCATTCATTGACTGTAAACCTTTCCGAGGAAAGATAATGAGAACCCTAACATTAGATTCCTGCTCATAGACTTAGCATTGAGACGACTACCGCCTCATCATAGGTTAATTTTTGATAAGACACAAGACTCACCAAAGTCGACAAGTGACTATTTTAACCATGGTACTATGAGACAAAATTCTAGGTCACCTTTACCGGCTTGATCGCTCACTTAGACAATAGTGCCTATGCATAAACAGACGCAAGACCTCGTGGATTTCTTCATTAAACTTTGCTCGTCTCCAAGTCAGCTTAGCTTTATTCTTTCTTCCTTACCGAAATTAACCTAGTATCCTATGAATGGACGATAAAAGCTTTCACGTTCTTAGCCACATCCTTGTAATTCCGCTTTTTGGTAGTAATTCGGCAGCTAGAGCGTGTGTCACGGTTCGACAATCTGACACTGAATCTGAACCGGGTTAAGTCAGGTGCGGCATCGGCAGCCATGAATCCGGCACGTTGTTGGCTAGAAGCTGGTGATGTGGCACTTATGAAACCTCTGAATAATGCCAGCGGTGTAGGATGGCTTGATGTGACTATAGCTGTTATATGGGCTGTCTCTATGTCGTTTCCAATCCTAGTGCTCGGATACGGATCAAGGTAGTGAAACCAGAAGAGGTCAAAGGTCCTCGAGGCTATAGCATGCACCGAAACGGTACCTTAAGAAGTTAAATTTCAATCAGATAGTTGAATGAACAGCTAGGAAATATGAAGAGATGAGGCCGTCATAGAGATACTTTGTCTTAGGGTTGAGAGGAGTCACGTGTCTGTGAAAACATACAATGTAAGACTCTGGCCACCTCGTGCGAATGAATTGGTTTCTGTCGTCATATGGATTTTGTTAGTGAATGGTTATATTGGAGTATGGCTCTACTATGTGACAATTGAATGTTTGCAGATAGCGTCACGCCTTTACAACAACTTCTTGACGCTAGGAGCTACCAGGATATTGAAGTTAGGAGACAAAGACCCAAAACAAAAAAGGCAAGAAGAAAATTACATGGCTAATATCTTTCGGCTTTAAAAAATGCTGTGCCCCTGTTTGAACCAAGTCTATCAGAAGGATTCAGGAGTATAGAGTATATATGGCTAAATGTACACTGGGGTGTTAAAAAGTTTTCTGTACTATTATCTGCACGTCGATTAGATTGTCCCAATGATAACCAAATTCTGCACTAGGCAGGTACTCCGTAGTCTATCGAAGACCTAGAAAAGTCTTATATTTGGGATCAGCATGGCTCCAACATTGGGAATAGAATAGGACGACAACAATGTTTGTTGATATGAGAGCACCAGAAAAAGAGAAAAACAACGAGTGGGCCTAGCTCGCAAATTCTTAACATTCAGAGTAGGCAAGCTAGTTGGCATCGTTGTTTCGCCCTCTTAATTTAACCGAGCAACAACGGACGCAAAAATTTGGTGCTCACGCACACCTTCCATCGGGTATATCCCTGGATATGGTTGGGTTTATTGCAGGGGTGCAAAGTGGGTTTATATAACTAGAATTCATGGCAGGGTATGTTGTACGATATTCTAAGGAGACTGGATAGTCGCAGGGAGGATATGGGAGGACTTTGAGATGCACGATGCATCTAATGTCCCTGATGCAACCTTCTTATCTGGTCGGGGTGGACATTGCAGCTATATTGCGTAGCAGATATATAAATATAGAGACATAGTATGTGCTAAAGGTTTTCGCAGGTGCAGGAATCCTTGTTAAATAGAAAGACCTAGTCATTCGTAATAAGCGTACGTAGATAAATCGTATATGGGAAGAGATCTTCTCTCGGATAAGGGGCGGCGGCGAAAACTTTTTTCTGTCTTTACTCCCGAAGGATAAGCAACTTACTAATATCAATTAGTCGCCGTTTAGTTAACCTATGGTTGATAAATGGGGTTATGGAGCTTTAGCCTCACCCATAAGTTGTGCTTGGTCTGATATTTGAGACCGAAACAGAGGGAACGGGCGTCAAAGGGGACCTCTTTGAGGCAGACGTCGGTAGCAGGCCGAAGCTTTCCCGCGGCGTTGCTGTACCCTGTCGATATTAATTACGGTGCTGTGCTCTACTGTGTAATATCTAGAGAATCGATCCAAGGGTACCCTCGTAGGGTAGAGACGGAAGGAAACCTTAGGCTGCACCCCTGTCAAGTGACTGGAACAAAAAATAGTAACAAGGAACCTTCTGTTTGCCCTCCACTTTCCCAGGTACTACCGAGGGTTCCGGTTCATTCCCCGCTTCAATGTCTCGGAGATCTGTCCTTGGACTTTGGTTACCTGTGCGGATCACAATTTATTCAATCTCAAGAATGACATAATCCATCATTTGATGCCCAAAAGACGGTTGAGCAGTTGTTGTGACCTGTGTCACTGGGAAGCCAAGAAACGCCTTGATCGCGTCCTTGGAGAGATCCATTGGCGTACGCGTGATCTCCAGCAAGTTACATTAATGGATCGTATTGGGGCAAAGTGAAGCTCGGACAAGATACTTTTCTCTAGTAGGTAAGCAGTGCGATAAGTCCTAACTATATTGACGGGCACTACTGTATGCAGGCCAAGGCCAACCTCGACCTGCATGTACCACAAATCATCGCATTGTTGGATACGATTTCCGAGAATTCTGAAAAGCGAGATTTACTGGGCGCAAAATGAAAAGAAAAGAGAAGAAAGAAAGTACCCAAATGAAAAGTTTTTTCGATGTTCTCCTTTCATTATCGGAGCCGTGGACTACACTGGATCATCACCGACTGGATCCCTCCGCGTACGTTAGTGGAGTATCAATATACGGGGATGGAGAAAAGGATCCCAACTAGAGAATGGCTCGGTCGATTTCGAAGACCCCTGCCCAAGGAAAAACAAGACTTTTTGGTGGACGAAAAAAAAGGAACCAAGAGGCAAACCCCGCTTAATGGCCACTGTCGATCACCAAGCTAAAACAAATTAAACCCAACAAGGAAGCCCGCAGAGGCGCAACTTCTACCAACTGCTCGTGCGCTTATTGACTCACGATACTAGCTTACTTCACATGCTACCGAGCTCAAGCTCCGAGCAACGAACGCCGCACTTCCGTACATGATTTTCTCGTCCTAGAGCCCTGCGTCCTCCCGCAATCGGTTGAGTTCAGATACCAGACCTACATACTTCCCCATGCCAAGTGAACAATTGTGGGTGAATAGCAACCCCCACAATTGGGGGGATCCTTCCCGAGAATTTCCTCTCAGGGGCAATGCTCCGTTCCCCGCAAGAAGAGCGCCTGAAAATCATCTTTCGAAGTAGTTAGTATAGCAAAATAGCCCCAACCAAGGAAGTACGTATGAGCTAACTCAGCTAATAGTAATAATTACGGGCCGTGTGGGTTGACCACAATTCACCGCTGCTCGGCGTACTCGAGGAGGGTCTGTCCGGGCCCGTAGTACCTCAATGGCATGCACTCTAGTCAGGGACTAACTGCTATCATGGCTCCATACACCCAATCAGGGAACTTCTTTTTCTTCGTAGATCAACAAGTCAATTGGAGTACTCCCCCATAGGCATGGCCGCAAAGTGACCCGATGATTGTCAAATTCTCGCTTGGTCCAGGAAAACAAGTGCGCTTGTCGATCGCCGAGGCAGAACCGAAATTGAGAGACAACATCTGGGGATGAAGAGAGATTCTCACGGAAACTCGCAATTTATGGCGCTTCTCATTTGCTCCCCGCAAGGCCGATTGTCCCTCACACACCCGGGGGATCCACAGCTCACTCCGACAAGCATAGCTTGCTCCAGAATCCAGATCGCACCACCTTCTCCGCTTGTCATCGACTATACGACCCTGCAGTGGTGCTGCTATGTCGACAGGGGAGCAAGCGATCAGCATGTCGTATCAAGCCCACACCAAATGGGCATCTCCCCCGCAGATCGGGCCCAAAATTTTCTGCCACTGACATCAATGCTGGAGAGAACCAATGCAACGCAGTTTGCTTCACATGTGGGGATCATTGGCTAGCCCTCGGCCTACTCCAGTAGTCCCCATTAGCTCTATGGACAGAATGTAGTAGATTCCCGCACACCTGCAGACATAAAAGGAGCCATGCAGCCTCCTTGGTTCTGGAATTGGGCCCTTAAGTCGTCAATTGCTGGCCATCCCCTGTGGAGAGCATACACCCAGCATGCGTTTCTCAACAGTAGTTTCCGCCCTTTTGCTTTCCAGCACCTCGCTGGCAACACCAGCCCAAGCCTCTTCAGCACTGGGCAATGCCTCATCACAGGGGGCTCCTGAGGAACATCCTATAGCTCAGACACCGGCTGCTGCGGAGGCGACTGCCGCTGCTGCTACTGCCGCCGCTGCTGCTCAACCGAGTGATAATGCTAGTCAACAACCGAACTTCAATGCCAACCAGCAGCCAACTGCTGAGCCCAGCCAGCAACAAAGTGCCAACGACGAACAACAGCAGCCGACTGCCAACGTCGCTCCACAATCGAACGCTGCCCCAGAGCCGTCTTCTAGTCCCGATGCCAATCAACAAACAGATGGTGGTCTGCTGTCACACCTAATCCCCACTGGTGTTGCGGATTCTTCTACCCAGCAAGAATCGAGTGCGCCTGCTCCAACTGCCTCACCAGCGGAGCCCCAGGGCAGTGCGTCGCCTACCGAACAGTCGACAACTCAGGGATCCGCTACCAAAACGGCCGCTCCCTCTTCAACATCATCAGCAAGTAATCCATGGGAAAATCTTATCCCTGATGGAGTTACTGGTAACCCTGGGACAGACCTGGGTAATGGACTCCAGGGTCTCTTGGGTCTCCTGTCTCCAACGTTCCTCAAGGATGTTGAGTCATTTTTCCACCACTTTGCCTATCTATTTGACGACAAGACTACGGAACAGACCAAGTCTCTCATTAATATTGGATCCGGCCTTCTAACTCAAGACTTGATCAAGGAATTGAATAGTCTGCTGAGCAACGCGGGCAAACTGTTGACATCTGACTTTGTTGATGAGATCCAGAAATTGATCAAACAACTTGGCCCTCTTCTTACGGATGACCTGTTCAAGCAGATTGCCACATTGTTGAACAATGGAAACGACCTTCTGACCGCTGAGTTTGTCAAGGAGGTCAATGCTCTGATCGGAAACGCCAACCAACTACTGACAGCTGAAACTGTTAAGGAGCTGCGGCAACTTATCGATTCCCTTGGTCCTCTCTTGACTCCTGAACTCTTCAAGGAAATTAGCGGCCTCCTTAACAATGCCAACGATCTGTTGACTGCGGACTTCGTCAAGGAGATCAAGAGTTTGATCTCTGCAGTGGGTCCTCTCTTGACTCCTGAGCTCTTCAAGGAAATCAGCGGCCTCCTTAACAATGCCAACGATCTGTTGACTGCGGACTTCGTCAAGCAGATTAAGGGCTTGATCAACTCGCTTGGCCCTCTACTTACACCTGAACTCTTCAAAGAAATCAGTTCGCTACTGGATAATGCCAACAGCCTGCTGACTAAGGACTTCGTTGACACGGTCAAGAACCTGCTCAACGAGGCCGGTCCTCTACTTAAGCCTGAATTGTTCAAACAGATCAGCTCGCTGCTGGATAATGCCAACAACCTGTTGACCCCATCGTTTGTCAATGAGACTACAGGCTTGATTGACACTATCTCTCCTATATTGACACCTGACCTGCTCTTGAAGGTCGGTAGCTTGTTGAACAGTGCCGGCAACTTGCTGACCGATGGATTCGTCGACGAAACCAACACTTTGATTGGCAACGCAACTCTCTCTTGACAGAGAAGTTTGTCAAGGAGACCAGCGGTTTGATTGACGGCATTGCACCAGTCATCACTCCTGAACTTCTGGGACTTGTTGGTGGTCTCCTTGCAAATGCCAATTCTCTCCTGACACCGAAGTTTGTCAATGAGACTCGGGACTTGATTGATGGAATCTCACCTGTCCTTACACCTGAATTGCTCACGCAAGTCGGTAGTCTTCTCAATAACGCCGGCAAGCTCCTGACGAGCGAGTTCATTGATGAAACGAAGGGCCTGATCGGCAATGTGGCACCTGTCATTACCCCCGACCTGCTGGAGGATGTCGGCTTCCTTCTCGGCAACGCAACGAACCTCCTTACACCCAAGTTCATCAACGAGACGAGAGACCTCATTGACGATGTCTCGCCTGTTATTACCCCAGAGCTACTCGGCGAAGTTGGTGGCCTTCTCGGCAACGCCAACGACTTGTTGACAAAGAAATTCATCAACGAAACACAGATTTTGATCGAAGATGCTTCTGAGGTAAGGAAAGCCCTCTAGGCTATGGTTTTGTGGCTATTCGCTGACTCTTTCTTTTCTAGATACTCCCTGTCGTGGTGAAGATTCTGGGTACACTGTGAAGGATCTAGAGCCACATTTCAAGGGCTTATGATTAACGGACAACGAATTTACTTTTAATAATGCGAGGATATTATCACGTCTTCTTATGTCGATAAGATTCATGTTTGTGATATTTTCGGGTGCCAAGATATAGCGGCCCCGATTACAATGATGTGATGTTTTAATATGAATCCGTCCATAGCCCAACCTAAAATCCATGCCCATGAGATGGTTCAGTTCGCCTGCAGAAGTACCTTGGCGAAAACAAAACACATAATTTCGAAGTAAACACGCAATTCGTGTAAGACCGATGTCTATCATAGCCAATAGACAATCCGATGGCTTTCTTCCTTCCCCCCCCTATGAAGCTCCCTGACTCAGTCCAAGGGCATTTCTTCATACCACTGCTGGATAGTATTCTTCCAAGCTCTTGAATCAGGTGATGAAAGTTGAGAAGTGTTGAAGAGGCAAGGTCGATGTGAAATAGGCGTAGAGGGTCGGAAACCGTAACCCACAATGGACCCGTTAGCGGAACAATAAACGGTGATTCATAACCGAGTTTGAAGCAAGCATCGTGACGGCCGGACTCGTCCTAGTATGATGAGAAATGTCGCAGTCATAGAACTCCCAAGCCGTTGGGTATGTTCTATTAGCGGTTTCTTGAAAGCAACCTCCCCTGTAGCTTTTATTCAAGCTGGAATATCCGATGCTTTCACTTCTTGATATTTCGACAGAACTTTCATCTCGGTGTTTCTTTCCTTGATCTTCTTGTCCATCGCTTTTTGAACATCTTCGCGTTTCCTCTCAGCGTCCTCCATCTTCTGTTTTACTTCCCTGGCAACTTGTTCCTGTGCTTTCAGAGCTGCTTCGGGCGATGTGTATTCTTGACGTAATTGCTCTAGCTGGGCGCGGATGTCCTCAGATTCCGCATCGATCTGAATACAAGTAACCGGGTGGTATCTGTGCGGCGGGAACGGCTCGCCAGGGACGCGGACTTCGAGAAGTAGAGGGTGTATCGGGGTCGTGCGCTGAGGTGAGCCCAAGGGGACCGGGTTGGTTGTGGGGGAAGGCGTGGGCTCTGAAGGTGGGGATAGGGGCTCCTGGTTCATTTTGCACTTTCAATTGGACTTAAGATGGGTGTGATATCTGCCGATTCTCGTTGAGGCTGACAGGAGTACTTCAAAGATGCGCTCGCTCATGGATTTTACCTCCGCAGCGCCGGCCGGGAAGACGCCCAAGGCGGTCAGTTTCTGCGGGACGTATTTCTATAACGTCCGCCCTGGCGCGGAGTGTGGGGAAACCGGAAGCAATGCGAAGTGTCATCTGGAACACAAGAGAAGCTTATACGATATTGGGATAATTGAGGAACAGATGCTTATATAGGGATCGCTGGACTGAGCCTTGCCAACCATGCAGGCTTTTGGTATGCTCATCCCATATCCTATCTGCGGAGCATTATCCGTCCCCCTATCAGTCGGGACATCATGACCTCATAGGACCCTGCTGCTAACGTATGGAATTCCTTAGTTCCAAAGAATCGGAGGGTGAGTCAAGCGGCATAATCTGTTTGTTCAAGTCATTGACTGTGTTCTTAGCCCAGGTTTGAGCTTGGTTTAAGGGTAGGTTACTCGAGTCCCCTGCCTTGATAATCATATCGATACTGATTCCATGGCCGCTATAGATAGTCGATTTGAACAATGTTCCCCTCGTGAACGGCACAGCGTTTGTCAAATGGCGCTTACCTTCGTCAAGCGGCGCCGAAAACCATGGGCATACGGATAAGGCGGTGATCATTGACCACCGAGCATACTGGAACTACGAAAAGACCTTGCAGGTTCGACTCACTATCGACCGGAACCAGAGCTTGCATGAATGCGAACTACAAGTTGAAATCATACAGGAGTTTGAATCGGGGGGAGCCGGGGATACCAAGAATTTCCTGGGAAGGATCAGACTCAACCTCGCTGAATATGTGGACAAGAGCGATGATGATGAGGGAATCGTGAGAAGATACTTGATGCAGGACAGCAAAGTAAACAGCACTCTTAAGATTGGGGTAGCAATGCGTCAAGTGGAGGGCGATCGGAATTTTACAACGTGTGTCTATTCAACCATACATTCTGACTTGATGACTGACGTGCGATAGGCCCCCTTTAAAATCGGCCATGGTCTTCGGTGGCATCACAGGCGTCGTTTCTTCAGAACAGACTGAACCTGATGATTTGGGCCCACTACCATCTATCAACATGCAAAGTAGGGAAGTTGCTGACATGCAGGATATGTACCGCCGGACTTTGGCTGCTTCTTGCAACTCTCGCTCTGACGACATACCTGCGGATAAGCTAGTTGAGGACCTTTTCTCGGGAAGCATTAGCTGGAGTAATGAAATCTATGGCCTTCAACCGACCGAGGCCAAGGAAGGTGACCGTTTTCCATCCGCCGGTGCAGCTACGAAAAGTACGTCGGCGAATAGACTGTCACCCAGCTTTGAAAGGCGACCGAAAAGCTCTTCAAGCAATCAGTTCCGCAATGATGGCAAATTGCCGGAGTTGAGTTCGAGAGTTGGACACAGCAGGAAGCGCAGCAGCATTGAACATCAACTTTATGGTACTGCGAAGGGCCATGCTTGGAAAAACCGTAGCAATGATCACGAGCTCTCGGAGTTTGATGTTCGGGAGGATTTAAGGAGCTGGGAGATTGGTACCAAGGATTGACGGCAGAAGATTTTTTTTTCAGGTATTGTATTTAATCTTGTATTTGTAAATAATACCCATATCTTTTTGGCTGGAATCCGTCGCATTTCATCTTTATACACGATCGGACCATCAACATTGAGATCGGAAGCCTATCACCGATTGGGAAATGCCCTATCCGCCGACTATTCCACTTTGAGGCTAGTGCCAGTCTAGAATCAATTCTCCAAGCTTGAAAGTTGAGAAGCTTCAACATTCGGTCGGCGAAAAGTTACTCACAAAGTGGCTCCCCCCACCCCCTCCCTCCCTGTGGTGTCCCAGATGCTTTCGCGTTCTTCAAAAGGTGTCGCGGCTTTTGAGCTGCCCGATAACCCCTTCCTGCAGGAACTGCTCGTCACCATCGACCCTTCGATTACGCGACGTTTTTGTCCGGTCCCAGCATACGGACGGCGGCGAACCAGAAAATGATAGTACAGAAAGCACGGAATCTCGGCCACCCCGATACAGACGCAGAGTAAAGCCTCAGCCAAAACCAAGGAGAGAGAAATTTGACAAGGTACCGATCGACGTATCTTCCTTGGGAAATCCGGGGGAAGTAGTTGTCGTACCGCATCCAAAACGTCGCCGCTTTGTCAACCTCAAACATTCGAAAAATCACACCAACGAAAACACGAAAGATGCACTGCCGTTTATGCTGTATGATATCGAGAATACCGAAGACATCCTTGATGACGATCTAATTACGGAACGAATCGAAAGTTTCCGCACACCTTATCGCCCGGGAGATAAATTGAGTACCGCCGATTGGGAGAATCTTCGGTCAGATGTCCAGACGTCGTTCACAATCCAGCAACTGTCGGACTATATTGAGCAGTTTAAGGCAGATGGCGCAGTGTCGGAGGAGGGGCTAGTACTTGATGGAGGACCAAAACTCGCGGAATGGAGACCGGGGACTTCAGCATTTTTTGAAACGGAGTCGGCCCCCCAGGTGGGAGCCGCTAAAAGAGTTGCAACTTCACTAGATCTTAGAGGCAAGTATCTGCTCACTGAGCGGATACTCCGCGATTGCTGGCACCTTGGGCTCATCGGCGAAGTCGGTCAGCTGGATGTTCGTCTTCCCGCCCATACACTGTCGTTATTTTTACACTCCGAGCACTTTTCCTTCGAGGAGCTCGCTGGTCTTCACGATGCGAAGATTGATATTACCCATTCGCTTGGTCTTGTTCGCATCACTGGAAAGCTGCATTCTTGTGAATTCATCCGTGACATCATATACGACGCCACGACCAGGATACGAGAGGAGGATCTTGAACTGTACCCTCGTGGGGTTACCCCAAAAGGCAAAAACCGTGTTTTCACTGTTGATTTCTTGTCATGGGTCAGCAAGACTTATGGTGTCTCATTCGACATGACCTCTACTACACCAACTAAGATGTTCTACCTTGTCGAAAACAAGCCAAAAGCAGAGAGTGCTCGGAGGACACTGAACCTGGCAATTCACGATGCCACACAGCCTCCAATACCATTCGGCACTTATATGGCAGCCTCAGAGCCCGTCGACACCTACGATATCAACCCGGAACTCAATGTATCATGGTTTGATCGACAGAAGACATGGTTCCGCTGGGCCGTACCGTCGGCACAAACAACTGCACCAAGCATGTCAGACACCCCATTCTTCAATCAACACGAAACACGCCTATCAGACGAACTCCTCAAACTTCTACGCGCAAGAGCACGCACTAACATCGGCAAGGCCGCAGCCCACGAGAGCATTACAGCAGCAGTCGGCCGGTGTCTCTTCGAGCACAAGCCGTTCGAAGGAAAGGCCATCACCGCCGCCCAACTAGGCAAACTGGCACCTCCACGGACCTTCACAACCGACATTCCCCGAGTAATCCCCTTCCTGCATCAGCTGGCCGCAGATTATCCGGAGGAAGAAATCCAACCACACCGCCTCCGCCTAGTCCCATCCGCAGTCCACGCAAACATCTTCCCCCAACTCGAGCTCGAAGTCGCCATAGCCCCAGGAGGCTTCGAGTCCGAATACAACGTGCAAAACGCCAGAGCAATCCTATCCCAAAGTAGCGTCGACTACCTCCTCCCCGAATGCAGCCTCGATCTCCGCTTCACCCGACAATTAACCCACGATGTACTGGACAGCTTCGACGAGAACGGTCCCCTGGTACCCCTCCAGGACTCCCTACGGGACTTCTTCTCCAAGGCGATGATCTACGAGGGCGAGACTCCTCTTCCGGCCTTTTCTCAGCTCTCAGTCCCCAACCATCTCTTGGTTGAGACGGGCGAAGAACGCGATCCCGATGGCTTCACTACAGCGGAGTACATGTATCTGCCCGTCAGCGATTTCCGGGGCACGCGTCTCCATCAGTATGACTTTGAGGGCCACAGGCTTAATTACTCTTTCTATGAGAGTGGACCTTTTAGTTCTCATCGTATGACGGATATCTTCTTGGATATGGATATGGCTGGTTCTTCGGAACAGTCTCCTTCGGATAATACTGACTCCCAGGAATCTATCCAGCGAGAGTTTAGTTCGTTCTATAAAGCAGCTTGCTCTTTGGCGTTTGACTTGGATAAATCCGGACGTGCGATGTGAGATGGATAAGGTGAATACTATATATATGTATATTACTTAGATTTTTTTTTCATGTGGGCCATTGTTGCTCTTGCTTTAATAATCTTTGAAGAATGTAAATACCGTTATACCCTCTCCCCTAAGTATTGCATTAAATGTTATGTAGCTTGGTGTAGCGTCTGGGTACTGTGGTCTCACAAGCATGTCATTACACTCCAATAGGATTATCCAATCCCAGATGGTAGTATGCTCATATTTATTGGGTATATCATGGTCCAAGTACTAGTAGTGAGGACCAGGGGATAAAGTACTCCTATTCACAAATAATTTGGGTTGCTAGCAAGTTCACCCGAGGATCATTAATACTATGCAGTTGATCACGACATTGGTGACGGCATAAATTTAACTCAGAACCACGACATCACGTTACTGCATCTCAATGAACACTGTTAGTGTAGATACCGACTAAGTCGTAGAAGTCGCCGACGCCCTTCCTGAAACCATTTTCCCATTCCTCAGCAAAGTCCTCATTCAACTTTCCAGTTTCAGCGAATCGTTTTCGAACCCACAGCTCCATTGCTCCTATTTTCTCCCCTCCGTTCCAACCACCAGTAAGAACGTCTCGTGACAATGCACCAAAGAAGCTCAACGCATCATTGAATCCAAGGTCCCAGCCAAAGGCACACTGTTGGCGCTCGCGAGTATTTGGTGAGTTCGAGTGTTGTGATAAAGCAGACTCTCGGGACTGCAATCGTTGGGTCTCGGCCTGTGTAATTTTACTAATAACTTGTGCTCGGGGAATCGCGAGCCATGAAGGAGGCGGTATAGCATCAGTACTGACTTGCCGCTCAAAGTCCCACTCATCACCAGTTATCCGGTGTATTTTGTAGCCCACGAAAGCGGATCCGCATGTCTTGGACTCCCACTGTTTGCTCTGTTCTTGACCGAAGGTCTTGGTTAATGCCGGCCTCTCGGCCGCATCCACGCGGGCCCAGCTTTGTGCATCCATTGCGCAGCTGTATTGTCCGATGTAGGCATCTACTGCAGTTCTACAAGAGCCCACTTTGCCTTGACGAGTTGAAAGTTCAGATAGCTCACTGTGAATCCGTGAGATGATAGTCCTGGGATCCATGTGCTGATATGACCCCGTCGTGTAATACTTGTGGGTATCCACGATAATCGGACTCCTGACTACAGGGCTCTGAAGTCTGTTTTTCATCATAGCATAGTCCAACGCCTCGGCAAAATCCCCACCATCACTGATGTAGATGGGAAGGGGTGGGTTGATACAGCTCGTGATTTCGAGAACTTCATCGTACCATTTCTGAAGATCGCAAGTTTTCCAGTCCGTTTCGCTAGATATCTGAACTCCGATCACCCCAGACATCGCATGATACGTAACTTCTTGAACGATAAAAGTGATGCAGTCCGTGGCCATCGCCCAATTGCGCTCACTCGCGCAAAAGTCAGCAATCCTGATCTCACTGTGACTGTTCCGGTCCATACTACCTGGAATGGTCTGAAAATCAATCAGGACTCCGATACCATGGTGGTAGCATTTCTCGATGAGACGTTTTAGGATATTCCAGCAATTGACGTACACCTCAGATGCCTCGCCTTCGAAATCTGTACCCGCACAGAAGACTGGCCCAAGGGTAAAAAAGCCTATCGGGATCCGTATTGAATTGCATCGTGCCACATCTTTAAGCCATATGATATCGAAATCGGTCAGAGTAGTCCGCCAGTGTGCTTCCCATTTTAAACGGGTTTCCTCAAGGCCGCAAGCCTTGAGCGACCTGTGTGCGTGAAATTTTATCAGCAACAAAGCCAGCAAAGAAGGTGTATATCCCTATGTGCACTGACCTTTTTACCTCTTCGAGCTCCTTGGAGCTTCCGGAGTCGGTACTGGATGCACCGTCACTTAACCAAGGCCCATGGACGAACATAGAGCCTAGATTGGTACCATGCTGATATCGGTAGCGAAATATATCCTCCGCAGTTGGTGGTGTATAGTTTGAGTCAGTCATGGTCTCACAGCAGCTTGACGGATGCTTAGCTACTACGACAGTTTTTTATTGGCAGTATTTGTCCCCGAAGATGACAAAAGTTTGATGCAGAACCATACAGCGACTAATTCTAGATGCGTGGGAAGCAACACTGAGGCTGATGTGCTGGGAAGATTATAGGACGCAACACGGGTGTTCAGTAGCCGTAAAGGACGCGTGGAATTAGCTGGTAGTATCTATTGAAAGAGGCAGTCCATCATGGGAAACATATCACTTCTGGACTCTACATCGCAGGATCGATTGATGTTTCAAGCTGTGAGTACATTTTCAAGGAATGTGACGGATTTGGAAAGGAAGGATGCATCAGTGATGTCATCTCTAAACAATGAACAACTTTTAGCTGACTAACAATACAATATGTAGTTAGTTATAGTAAAGGTTCTTGATCTCTCTCTCTCTCTCTCTCTCTGTGAAGAAGCTTTAAGAGTGATAGTCTTTTTTCTAGGAATTTATATAACCACGAACTCTGAATCATTACACCACAGACGCTTCGAGACTTGGTACGAAGACCGCCAAATATATGTATCACGTTAATTCTAGAGTACATATGACATTCAATTCATCGACAGACAATTCTTGGGTTTTAGATCCTTGAGCATTTAAGTATGATAAACATGCAATGAAAACAATCAACTGAGCCCCTCGATTATTGTGCAACAACACGCTTGACAGTATCCCGAACTGACTCCAACTTCAACCCCAACATATCATTGGCCAGGCTCAGGTCTTTGACATAATTAGCCTGCAGGCTAGGGGTCTTACCATAGCAAGTGGCTCGGACTAGTTGGAATGCACCACTGAAGTCACCAGCACCGAGTTTCTTAAATCCTTCGTCAACCTGCTCCTCCGTGGTGGTTGCTTTCATGGACCATTTAGCACCCGTTTCCTCTTCCAGTGCAGCCATGATCTCGTTCTGAGTGGTTTCGACAGAAGCAATGTAGAGGTACTTGTTACTGGTCGCCTGGGGGTGTTGTAGCACTGAAACCACTGCTTGGCCAAGCTGCTTTCCATTGGTAAGGGTAAAGCTCTGGTTACCGCCGTCCCAGATGGTTGCGGTACGGCTTGCGACGTCAAATTCGAGGAAGCCATTTCCAAGGCCCTATTTAACCGAGCGAGTCAGGTTTCTCAGTAGAGAAAGGTAAGTAAACATGCCACTTACCCAATCGAGCAATCCCGAAGTTGCAATGGCAGTCCACGAAAGGCCACCGGATTGCTTAGTCTTCAAGTACTCGATGAGTTCCCTCTTCTGGCCAAAGAAGGGTGCTAATTTCAAGACAGCCTCATTCTGGCTATTGGAGGAGAACTCAGAGGGAATGAACCGTCGAACACCAGATCGAATTGCAGCATCGACAACCTTTTTCTGTTCGCCAAATGCCGTGGCACCTACTGCTGAGATGACGGCGTCCTGGCCCTTCAAGACAGCCTCAAGTTCGGCATCTGAGAAACCGCTCTTGTGGACAGTGATACCGGCGGGAAAGCTAGCCTTACTTTCCTTGCGACATAGAACGGTAATGTTAAAGCTGGAAGATGCAACAAGGCCATCAAGAATGATCTTGCCAATATCACCACTGGCCTAAGTGGAAGTGTGAGAATGGTGGCGCAATACAAAGATTGGAATTTACATACACCAATGAGGACAATATTCTTGTATCCGGCCATTGTAAAGGATACGAGGGAAGAAGTGAGCTTTAAAGCAAGTTAATAATTGCGAATTGAATCGTATCACGGACAATTCGTGGCGATGTCTCTGCTTTTTGTCTTGAGAACAGCTGGCGACGTGACGGGGATGACATCTTTATATGTATGAGGATGAGCACTTTGGTGAGGGGAATACTTTTTCTATCGAGTATGGCCAGTATACTTCGTAGTATCAGTAAGATAGTTAGTTAGTAGTTAGATGACAAGTGGATGGGATGCTTACTACTAACTACTAGTAGTTACATGCGGACTTTTCCTCCGCTCCTCCGCTGCAGCCAACCGGAGCAGCTCCCCTCCGGACCTGCGCCATCGTTGGATCATCGTCCGGTCCGCTTGCTCCGTTAATACTTCAGTTTTACTACTCAACCCACTCAGATTCAACAAACAGCAGCGACCCATGCCCCGCCGGGTGATTGCGTCAGGACGGTCCTGTCTTGAGTGCCGCCGGCGCAAGATCAAATGCGACCGATCCTTGCCCTGTGCATACTGTGTCCGGACGCATATACAGTGCACATACCCTCAACCTAAAACAGGTGGAAATGCCGACCATTCCGTGGATAGTGACCTTGTGGCCCGAGTGGAAAGCATTGAATGCAAGTTCCAGTCCCTAGAAAGAAGTCTAGCGCAGATCAAACAACTCCTGCATATGAATCCTTCATCTTCCAGTCAGGAACAAGATCAGTTGAGGCCTGTAAGCTTGCCTTTCGTTATCCAAAGTGAACTGTAGAAAGACCATCACCAGTAAGCTAGTTACTAAAACAGTAGTAGGAAATTGAACAAGATCGGTGTAGCTCCGGCTGGTCTGGTGCTTCTCATTCTACTTCACCCAACGATGGGCAACCTTGGCAGTCTTTTCCATTGAGGCCGAACCCTTCACCCCCGCTAGAAACCCTTCATCCTTCTCCAGCTGTAATCGCATTCATCTGGCAGACCTACCTGGATGTGGTAGATCCAGTGGTAAAAGTTTTCCATGTCCCGACAGTGCAAAGGCAGGTAGTGAGTGTCATTCGAGGCCGATCTAACCTCGATGCCCCCACAGAATGCTTGATCTTTGCAATTTATTACTCTACCGTAGTGACCATGTCGGCAGTAGAGTGTCGTGAGGAGTTTGATGAGGAGAAAGCCGTACTACTGACGCGGTATGTACGTTTCTCATGGGAAGACGCCGTCGCTGACTGAGTAAGGTACCGAACGGGAGTCGAGCAGGCTCTTTCACGCGCGAACTTCCTCAGGTCCCTGGATTTGACGGTTCTGCAGGCATTTGCTCTCTATCTGGTAGGTGTACACCCATGTTTGAAACAAAACGGAACCTAAGAATATTATCTAGATATGCGGCAGAAAGGACGAGAATGGACCCGACGTATGTACACTTATAGGGGTTGCCATCGGAACTGCCATGAAGATTGGTCTCCATTGCGATGGAGCTGGTCTAGATATATCCCCTTTCGAGGCAGAAATGCGTCGCCGGCTCTGGTGGCAGATCTGCACTTTGGATGTCCGAACGGCGGAGGACCATGACTCTGAACCGACCATCCTCGAATCTGCCTTCAATACTGAATTGCCGTTGAACATCAACGACACTAGCCTGGAACCCGACATGAGTGAACTGCCTCAAAGTCAGCTTGGTAAAACCGAGATGACCTTTACGCTGGTCCGGTTTGAAGGGAGCCATTTTGCGCGAAGAGTGATATTTTCAGACAGGTTCTGCCGCATTAACACATACCCAATCTTGAATGAGGCACAGAAGTGTGAGGCAATAGAGCAATTCAAGGGGCGTATAGAGAAACGATACTTGTCGTATTGCGACAAAGAAGTCCCACTTGACTTTATCACCGCTGCCTCCATTCGTTTGATTTTGGTGAAATTGAAATTGGCAGTATGCAGGCTACGGAGGGATCAGGCTCCGGGCATGCTTATTCAAACAAATTACCGGAGGACTTGTGAGGAAGTCCTACAGCACGCCCAGATGCTGCGAAATTACGAGAAGGGCAAAAGATGGCTCTGGCTTTTTCAGACCTATGTCGAATGGGACTCACTGGCTTATCTCCTGCTCCATCTCTGTATAGCGCCCCCGGAGGAGCAGTCTGACGCGGTGTGGAAAACTGTGAACGAGATTTACCACCACTGGAAAAGTGAATCAGATATCTATCATGATCGCCGCTGGAGGCTTATTGAAGAGCTTCGATTCCAAGCTTTTATCACACGGGGTAGAGGGCAGACAATCCCTCAATTGCCACGGGAGACGCAACCGGATCATTACAAAACACCTGAACAACGTGGTATTGGATCTGCGGTCAGGCTATACAAAGACTCGTCCACCGGAGCCCAACAGACAACAAACACCGTGATTGATCAGCCATCTAACGTGGAAGCTGCTGCTCACGCACACCTATCGCCCATGGCAATGGTTGAGATAACCGAGTCCAATCCTGTCACTGAGCAACTCTTCCCCATGGGTACGCTCATCAACGCGGCGACTGCGACATCTGCAATCCAACCAGCGGAAGTGGCGGTCTCGAGTGCTGCTGAATTGCCGAGTGGGGATACTGGTTGCGAGTGGAGTGCAGCACTATTCGAAGTGTTTTGGGATCTCACTGGATCTGGACAAGGTGCCTCTGTTTCATGGCTGTAATTGTCTCATTTTAATCGATTTGACAATGCGTCGATGTTTTGAAATGATGCCAAGCATGGGTATTTTGGATGTCCATCCCTTCATCCCTGGTTATTATCTGCCGAAAAGCGGAAATTCATCACAAACAAATACATCATCATATATATTCATCTCGACAATTTCATGATACAAAAGCAAGAAAAGAAGAAAACATATGGGGTGAAAATAGAACGTGAAAAGGATGGATCTAGAGAGAGATAGTGTGGATTTAAGAGAGTACTATAAATTGAATGACGGGGGCTAATTTACCTTGATTAAGGTTAGGCCTTGACGTAAAAGGTCACTAGGCGAGGGGCTCCGCATTTTCAAGTCCCGAATCCGCCCCGTTGGCCCAAATGGATTGAATTGTCACTTTCCCAAGGGTCCCGCAAGTTCGTGCCAAAACCCTACCTTTCCTTGGTTTCCACCGGCTTATCTGACCTCATTGAAATCTCCCTAAGCCAAAAAACAACTTGTCAACTAAAGGCGCCCCCTCCTGTACAGCACCAGTGCCAATTTGTTCCCCTCGACGCCCGGTCATGAAGCTTATGCGGATATAGCAAACAACAAAGACATGGAGAGAACACGGGTCGCTAAGGTTTGCCGACCGCCGCTTATGCTTCAAGTTTCGAGATCTCCTGACATTCTCCTCCTCCGTGATTGCAGGTTGACGATGTGACCTTGGCGCGTCGTGGTGAACAGGTTGTTGGCACCCTCCACCTCACCCCTCATCATATCATCTTCTCTCATATACCGTCGCTGCCGGACAGTGCACAACCTTCCACTACACCGATTAGACCAAGAGAGCTTTGGATCACCTACCCTATCATCTCTTTCTGTACCTTCCGCCCCGCTCCGGCTGCTTCCCGCCAACCATCGTCGATCCGTCTGCGTTGCCGTGACTTTGCATTCGTTTGTTTCTATTTCACTAGCGAGACGAGAGGCCGTGATGTTTATGAGAGTATAAAGCAGTGGACATGCAAAGTTGGGCGGATCGAAAAACTCTACGCTTTCACTTACCAGCCACCACCTCCCGAGCGGGAACTCAACGGCTGGGAGCTGTATGACCCACTGAAAGAATGGGCGAGGCAGGGGGTAGACCGGGATAACCATGGCTGGCGTATCTCTCGCATCAATACGGACTATACGGTAATAACCTACCAGTGTGGCGGGCTCGATAATGTGGTTAACATGAACGAAATTTCCTAGTTCTCCCCGACGTATCCTGCGCTCTTGCCGGTCCCGTCCTCTATTTCTGATAATACGCTTAACTATGCGGGGCGATATCGATCTAGGGCAAGAGTGCCCGTGTTGACGTATCTTCACCCCGTTAATAACTGCTCGATCACAAGAAGCTCACAACCCCTGGTGGGTGTGCGTCAAAATCGAAGCATTCAGGACGAAAAGTTATTAGCTGCGATTTTCTCGACCTCTCGTTCCGAGAGACCGCTAGCAAATTTCAACCCAGCGCATTTAGATCGAGAATCATCTAGTTCAACGCAAGGCGATGCAAATGATGAGACCGTGACTGATTTAGCCAGGACGGAAGACTTGGAGGATGAGCTGTTAACTTCATTCTACGGGGACTCGGACGGCAAGCATCAGGTATATGGTGCTCAACAGCACAACTTGATTGTCGATGCACGGCCGACAGTAAATGCATTTGCGATGCAGGCTGTTGGCCTCGGCTCGGAAAATATGGACAATTATAAGTTTGCAACCAAAGCATATCTCGGAATTGACAACATTCACGTTATGAGGGATTCCTTGAATAAGGTGATTGATGCCTTGAAGGACTCAGACGTCACCCCGCTAGGACCAAATAGAGATCAGCTTGCACGCAGTGGGTGGTTAAAGCATATTACTGGAATTTTAGATGGCGCGGGCTTGATTGCCCGCCAAGTTGGCCTTCAACACTCGCACGTATTGATACATTGCTCGGATGGGTGGGATCGGACCGGACAGCTTAGTGCTTTAAGTCAGATATGTCTTGACCCTTATTATCGTACGATGGAAGGCTTCATGGTACTGGTGGAGAAAGATTGGCTCTCCTTTGGGCATATGTTTCGGCACCGCTCTGGACACTTGAACAGTGAAAAGTGGTTCCAGATAGAAAATGAAAGGATCGGAGGTGATTCCAGTCGTGGCTTCGGGGAAGCCGGCGGTGCGGGCAAAGCCATCGAAAATGCATTCCTTAGTGCCAAAGGGTTCTTCAACCGAGATAACACAAGTCGTGACTCTCTTCCCGAGTCCGATGGAGAAATGCAAAGCTACGATTCAGATACTCCTGGTACTAAGAAACTCAGTTCCGTTCCAAAATCGGTTACCCCTGAAAAGGAGATGACGAAGGTGAAAGAGACTAGTCCGGTGTTCCATCAATTCCTCGATGCAACCTATCAACTGCTGTACCAATACCCGACACGATTCGAATTTAACGAGCGGTTTTTACGCCGGCTGCTGTATCATCTTTACTCGTGTCAGTACGGCACCTTTCTCTATAACAGTGAAAAAGAGCGTGTGGAGTCGAAAGCGAAGGAGCGCACCCGGAGTGTGTGGGACTATTTCCTCGCCCGGCGAGAGCAATTTCTCAACGCGAAGTACGATCCCCATGTTGATGATCATAAGCGTGGGAAAGAACGCCTCATATTCCCACGGCTCAGTGAAGTCAGGTGGTGGAGTGAGGCATTTGGTCGAACGGATACAGAAATGAATGGCATTCGTTCGACTGGATCCCCTCCTGCGCAACGCGAGAACATTGATATGGAACGATCACCGGTGCTGACTGGCATCGAGACAGCCCAGGATGCTGTCACCAGTAGCACCGGTATGAAAGGGGCTCACAATGCTGCCTCAGCTGGCATGGCAGCCGTCACGTCGGGGATATCGAGTTTGGCTTTCTCCAAGCCCAAGGAGAACGGGCAAGACCCCAGAAGTATGGGTCAGCTTGAAGTTGAAATGCAATGAACGAGTTTTAAAAAGAAATGTTGGGTATCAGGGCATATTGATGAATCGGTGTATTTACAGGCGCTGACAGGGTATCGGTCCGCATGCCATGGGCATAAATCTTTGCTTATGAATAGGTGGATGATTGTGTGCTTGGCTTTGTCAATTGTTTGTTCTTCAAATCTTCAGTTGTTCTCGGTATATGAGTAGAGAGATACAGCAAGGGGAACGGTGAACCCGTGATTTCAAGATTTGCGCTGGACTTGTCGGCAATGCGAGCATAGCAAGATGGGCAAGTGTTTACTACGAGTACGTAGAGGTAGGGACTTAGAGGTATGGAGAGCTCATTGCCTAAAGTAGTTAAAGTTCGATTGTAGGATCCATAAGAAAGGGTGCCTGAGGCCACAAGCGGGCTTGGCAGGCTAGGTCCAAAAAGGGAAGGGGCACAAGCGACGGGCCAGGGTTAACCCTATCACAGAATTGGGAAGGGGAAACCCTAAACGGCAGAAACCCCACTAAAGGCCGACTGTTCAAAACTGATCGAACGGCAGCCGACTATTTTCGCCTTTGAACGACATCCCAACTTTGGTGCTCCGCAACCACCGTCCTCGGCCGTTTCTTCGACAACTTCATCCACCCAACAGAAACGCAATCATGGCTGCTGTCCAGGGAGCTATTTCGAAGCGCCGCAAGTTCGTCGCCGACGGTGTCTTCTATGCCGAGTTGAACGAGTTCTTCCAGCGCGAGCTGGCTGAGGAGGGCTACTCTGGTGTTGAAGTCCGTGTCACTCCCACCGTCACCGATATCAGTACGTCGCCCGATTGAGATTCCATTGCTTTTCTTTGCACTTGTTTTGTGGGAGGTCGAAAAGAATTGAGCGATGAACAATGGAAGGGGAAACAAATTTCTATAAGGAATACAAAATGAAAGAGGCGGAATGAATTGGATGTTTACTGGTGCAAAATTGTCGGGAGAGGATCATACACGAATGCTAACGGATGCTCTTTTTTCTCTGCAGTCATCCGTGCCACCCACACCCAGGAGGTTCTCGGTGAGCAGGGCCGCCGCATCCGCGAGCTCACCTCCCTCATCCAGAAGCGCTTCAAGTTCCCCGAGAACTCCGTCTCCCTCTATGCCGCCAAGGTCCAGAACCGCGGTCTCTCCGCCGTCGCTCAGTGCGAGTCCCTCCGTTACAAGCTCCTCAACGGTCTTGCCGTCCGTCGTGCTTGCTACGGTGTTCTCCGTTTCATCATGGAGAGCGGTGCCAAGGGTTGCGAGGTTGTTGTTTCCGGAAAGCTCCGTGCTGCCCGTGCCAAGTCCATGAAGTTCACTGTACGTTCTCTCGCATATTTCGTGGAATCGTGTTTTTGTCGGCGAATAAGAGCGGTGTGAAAAGAGGGATAATGCGTCGCGGTTATACGAAGGGATGGAATTCAACAGCATTGCTGACATATATCTGGATATAGGACGGATTCATGATCCACTCCGGTCAGCCCGCTAAGGACTTCATCGACAGCGCTACCCGTCACGTTCTCCTCCGCCAGGGTGTCCTTGGTATCAAGGTTAAGATCATGCGCGGTTCCGACCCCGAGGGCAAGGCCGGCCCCCAGAAGACCCTCCCCGACTCCGTCACCATCATCGAGCCCAAGGAGGAGCAGCCCGTCCTCCAGCCCATGAGCCAGGACTACGGTGCCAAGGCTATCGCCGCTCAGCAGGCTGCCGAGCAGCAGCGTCTTGCCGAGCAGCAGGCCGCCGAGGGCCAGGAGGGTGCTGGTGCGGAGACTTTCCAGCAGGAGTAATTGGTTTCATTTTCTTAGGCCCTGCTCTTTTTTCTTCGTTCCTGTCGTCCTACCTGATATCATTACCTGACGCAAATAAACAACTACATGATCTTCCATTTGGTTATCTTCCTCCGCTAGCAAGCTAGGAAAGGCGTCTTCCCGTCCCACAGCTCTGTTCCTGAATTCCTAGTGAAACATCTAGGTAGGAAAAGATAATGTCCGATACGAAACTAGGGGGCAAATAAAAAAAAGCAATTTACGGTTCATTATGTGCAACGAATCATTAAAATTACAGGAGAAACATAACCACGGCCAATATCCAGTAGACATGGTAGTGCAAGCGCATGTGGCCATTCATTTAATCGCCCTTTTATGAACTTGTAGAATTACGACATTGCAATTCTACCCTGACGCATCAATCCAGTCATTATGTAGACAGTAGCAGAGTGAAGCAGAATTTATATATCAATATCACTTTTCTTTTGTTATTTTAAATGCTCATTCATGACATCAACTATCTTTCTAAACATATATCCGAACCATGAAACATCTAGAATCTACGCACGTTCGCTCGCTCTACTATCATAGCTCATAGGAAAGCCTCGATGTTGAGCTCCAGCGTGCTGACTGGGTATTTCAGTTCGTACTTCTCCAATACTGTAGGGTGCAAGATACCGAAGGCACCAATGACGTGCTCCTTGCCGCCAATGCGCACGTGGACAGACGCGGCGTGGCCGGGGAAGTAGGTTGCCTCTGGAATGTATGTTAGAGAAAAAATTCTATAGCAGCAGGGTGGTAGTGGTAACTGAAACTTACCGTCAAGCTCCTCGATCCAGTACTGCGAGTCGCTCATACCGGGGTTCTCGAGACCCTCCTCGCCGGTGATGAACGCACTCTTGAGCATGGACATGACGCGATCCAGAAGACCATGGACGACTTCGAAACCACTGTTTTTGCCGTACCAAGCGGCGGCAAAGTGTCTCTCGTTCCGGCTCTTACGCTCGAGCGAAAGGTCCTTGAATGCCACATCGCTGACCTCGAAGATCTTCATGGGAACGGTATGGTGCTTGTTTTCACGAATGGTCTTCAGAAGACCAGGCAAGAGACTTGTGCGGACGACCTGGAACTCCAGTGTCTTGGGGTTGGCCAGCTTAACGGCAGTGTTACCATCATCCTTGCGGTTGAGCCAGGCGAAGTTCTCGTCATGGGAGCATAGGATGAGAGGCAACACCTCAGACCAGCCCGCCATCGCAGCCTCAGTTCGGACAATGTCGGAGAGCTTGTTGATAGGTAAGGGCTGGGCGATGGTACCAGACTTGCTTGGGAAGGACCGTGGGAGGTTGTTGAAGCCGTAAGCAATGGCGACATCCTCCATGATATCTGCTTGGTGGAGGACGTCAGCACGAGTAGGAGGGATGTCCACGTCGATCAGATCGGCGGATTCCGCAGAGGGTCTAGCGGTATAGGCCATCTTCGTCAGGATCTTCGCGATTTCCTCTGCAGAAAGGTTCAAGCCGCAGCATTGGTTAAGGTAGGAGACCTCAGCCTGGGTTGTACGAGAAGACATATCCGGCGTAACTCTAGTCTCGCCGTTATGGTCGGAGACGATTTGGACTGGCTCAATTCTATGAAGAGATTAGACCATCGGAACTTGGAACCGGGAGGTAATAGGAAGTCTTACGTGAAAGGCTCCGAAGTATATTGGGAGAACATCGCAACCATCATCTTGTTGACGATCTCAACCTTCGTCTTGTCAAGGGCAGTAATCTCGATGAAAACGTTCTTAGTGTCCAGGGTGATCTTAGAATGATCGCCATTGATGATGGGAGGCAGTGAGCAAACTGTCCGCTTCGAATCGTAGATGACGGGGTAGACAGGGGAGTCGCGAATAATGTGAAGGTATTTACCCAGGTGCTTGTCTTTCTGTTTACAGAAGTAAGCATCTATCCTAACCTACCGCATATGCAGTAGCCATACCTCGTAGAAAGTCATCAACTCCTCTCCGTTCATTTCCTGGGTCTGGTTCAAAGGAACAAATCTGATGTCTTTGGGTGGCAAAGCCTCGTAGGTGAAAGGTCCTTGTATCGTATCCAAGTCGTGAGTACCGATCGAAACGAGCGTTCTTTGTCTTGCAAGGTTCTGGTGGAGCTTGTCTTGCAGGGCGATGAAAGATTCATAGCGAGCTTGATCGAACTTGATATTCCGCAGGATAGCACCAGAGACCAAGGGTCGGATTTTCGTAGTCTTGGCCATATATCTTCAGCTTGGGTTCATCGTGTTTGCACTTCTAAGAACTACTTACATCTTCTTTTACAATGATCTTCTGCAGCTCACCGTTTGCGGGCTCGACCAGCCTGTAGTTGGGCAGAGATTTTCGACCCAAGAAGATGTTGAGCATGAGGCAATGCCCTCAAAGCACAGCATGTCATATCTGCAGATATCTCAGAATATGTACCATATATAAGTCACTCGGAAATCAGTGGGTGCGTACCGGTTGGCCGGGATTTCGATCTTGAGCTGAGGAGGTTCCTGCACTCCATCCACGATTGGTCGGTCTGAATTTGTTGTCTACAAGTTTCCGTTCAGTATTCCATATTGCGACGGGGGGAAGGTAGAGGCAGGAGTTATTACATCTTCATCGAGCTCAATACCTGTTTAAACTAAGTCAGCGCGGGCCCCGCTAAAAAACTACTCAGATAACTCCGACATACCGAATTCGAAGCACAGCTCATCAAATTCCTCGGTGGTGTACCTGAAAGAGTAAAAAAGAAGTATTAGCAAAAGACATGAACAAATTGGAAAGGTCTTCCCATACTCCCGTCCGAGCTCCTTGAAGAGCGCGGCCTTGTCGACCGAGATAGTGGGCATGGTGAGGGGTTGGGTATTTGCGATTCAAGGTCAAGAGATCGGGGCTCAAAAGGGTTCAGTAAGCCTCCCACGCACAGAAGACGACTCTGTGAAATGGTCCAAAAGTCCAATGGCAAGGGTGTTCGTGTGCGGGGTTCAGTGATTGCGCTGAGTCTATGCCACCGGTGGAGGAGTCATAAAGTCCGTGGCACTTTTGTTCCCCGTTAGGAACTTGGGGCTTGACCCTCACGGCGGGCGCTGAGCCAGCCACATCTCAGTGCACCGCCACCGATTTCACCCCTCCCTAAATTCATTCCGGGACGGCAGATTAACTACGCAGACAGTCTTGCACCAGCCACAAGCCCCATTGCTTTCCCAAAGTCACGGTGACCAGCAGACCGTCACCTTCGCAAGATTCCTCCAGAACAAAGCTTCCCCTCCACTCGCAATCTCCGTCAAATATATTCCCACCTTGTTCTTATTTTCCATTATCTTGTTTCGTGAACATTTTAATATCTTATGATACACTAACGCCAGACGATTGTTCGCTCGGTACCAGTCCAATTGTCGAGGTATGATACTGCTGCTATTATTGCTCACTTGTCTGTCCTGCGGCGGCCCAAACCCCACGAAACCTCTCGCTCCGGGGTTCTTGCAAACCACCTATCCCTCCCTATACCACTGATATTCTTCCCGACAGCTGAAACTAATCCGCATTCGAGCAGCCTCCGCACATTGTCGTTACTTTATATGACAGCCTACCATTTTTAGAAACATTCCCCCCTCCCCCCGTAATTATCGCCGCGTTCGCGTGATATCAGATCGACCAGTGGTCTAAGTGAGGACTTGGACCTGTCACGTCCTCGCCTCTCTAAATCGTCTCCTTTGTCTGATAACACAACATACAATACAACAAATTCGAGATGGAGGGTCAGGGTGAAAACGACGAGCTCTACCCTATCGCTGTTCTTATTGACGAGTTGAAGGTATGGTACTCCGTCCTGATGGCGCGGCGCCCCTACGAATAAACATCGATGGATCTAATCCCCGGCTTTTCTAGCACGATGATGTCCTCATCCGTCTCAATGCTATTCACCGCGTTTCTACCATTGCATTGGCTTTAGGGGCTGAGAGGACCCGGGAGGAACTCATTCCATTTCTTGACGGTCAGTCTCCAGTCATCACTCGTGGACCAGCTAGGAAATCAGAGCACATCTAATATGATCCATAACAGATTCTGTTGAGGACGAAGATGAAGTGTTGACTGCGCTGAGCGAAGAACTGGGTAACTTCGTAGAATATGTTGGTGGTCCGGAATATGGGCATGTTCTCCTTTCCCCCCTTGAGAACCTGGCGGCTATCGAGGAACCGCTGGTTAGGGAGAAGGTAAGATACAACAAGGAATGAATCCGTTGATCCTATACTTACAGGACACTAGGCTGTTGAATCCCTCAACAAGATCGGCGAGCAGCTTTCCGAGAAGCAGATTGAAGAACATTTTATCCCTATGGTCCTACGTCTGTCAAAAGCCGACTGGTTTACCTCAAAAGTCTCCGCAACAGGCCTTTATTGCATTCCATACAAGAAGTCTGGCCAAGCATTGCAGCAGAGTCTCCGACAATATTTCGGAGGTCTGGTACATGACGACACGCCTATGGTGAGAAGACAGGCTGCCAACAACTTGGCGAAGTTTGTCAAGGAAATGAAGACCCCAGTTGTCATTGAAGAAATGATACCCCTATTCCAATACCTGGCCAGCGATGACCAGGACAGCGTTCGCTTGCTTACAGTGGATATTCTTATCTCGATTGCCGAGGAGATCCCCAAGGAGCAGCAGCCTAGCCACGGTGTTTTGTTGACATCCTTACGGAATCTCTTTGAGGATAAGAGTTGGAGAGTCAGATACATGGTTGCCGACAGATATGAAAAGGTACGCCGTCCGAGCACTGCAAGATCAGTTTGCATCTACTTTTTCTAATCAATTTTGCTAGATCGCCAAAGCTGTTCACGAAGAAGTTATCACTCGGGATATGGTACCCTCGTTTGTTAAGCTCTTGAAGGATACGGAGGCTGAAGTCCGTACTGCGATTGCTGGCCAGATTCCCGGTATTTGTTCCATGACTGACTTGATACGGTTCCGGGACTAACCTCAAGATAGGCTTCTGCAGCTTGATTGATCGGGAGACGCTGCTTAATGAAATAATGACCAGCGTGGAAGACCTTGTTTCGGACCAATCTCAGCACGTGCGTGCGGCTTTGGGTACTCAGATTAGCGGACTTGCCCCAATCCTTGGAAAGGAAGAGTTAGTACAACCAATTGTCTTGAAGCTGATGAACTAGTGAAGCTTACAACTATTGCCTAGGACTATCGCTCACCTTCTCCCAATGTTCCTCCAAATGCTCAAAGATGAGTTCCCTGATGTCCGTTTGCACATCATCTCGAAGCTAGAGTTGGTCAACAAGGGTAAGCGTGGAATTTGAAGACATAGTTGCATCAACTAACATTTCATAGTTATTGGCATTGAGCTGCTTTCTCAGTCGCTTCTTCCCGCTATCGTACAACTAGCAGAAGACAAGCAATGGCGTGTCCGTCTTGCTATCATCGAATATATCCCTCTCCTCGCCAGCCAATTGGGAGTCAAGTTCTTCGACGAGCAACTCAGCGATCTCTGTATGAGCTGGCTCGGTGACACCGTCTTCTCCATCAGAGAGGCCGCTACGCAGAACTTGAGAAAGCTCACGGAGGTATTTGGGGTTGACTGGGCTAAGGGCTCTATAATCCCGAAGGTCATGGCCATGGGACAGCACCCCAACTACCTTTACAGAATGACAACTTGCTTTGCGATCTCCGTACGTATATGATATATCCCATGGGAATGCAAATTCGACTAACGTCCTCTCCAGACACTCGCCCCTGTTGTCTCTTTAGATATTATTGAGAACTCAATTCTTCCCATCCTGGACAGATTGGTCACTGACGAGATTCCAAATATTCGATTCAATGTTGCCAATCTTATGCTGTGTTGATTGACACATTGCGACGCCTGCCAGCAGAGGGCACTCTGGCTAACGTGGAAGGAAAGACAGCGACACCATCGCCGCGTAGTCAGGACCTTATCCAGCAGAGAATTATTCCCAGCCTGGAGAAGCTTCAAGGGGATGATGATGTGGATGTCAGGTACTTTGCAACAACTGCTGCGGGCGGTAATGATGAAGTCATGCAGACTTCACCATAGGCTGTTGACCTAGCTAGATAGATGCTCCCACGCTGTATGAAGGCCTTTCAGTGCGAGTGGGAAATGATACAACGGCAATCACACTACTTTTGGGAGGACTGTCAATTTTGTTACCTTAGAAATGGGCCAGAGTATTTGACTGGGCTGAAATGCTTAATGGCGTTCTAAATGTAGAGTTTTCTTGGTCCATTGTTCAATAATCATGCACAAATCCAATAACACCACACCTAACATCTTTGACCTACTAGTACTACTAGTACATAAACGTCCATATCGCAGTCAGCAAGTCCTACTAGTAATTATTCCTATCCTATCGGTATTTAATCAATCATGTGATGTGCGGGCTGGCCACTGGTAAGCTATGCATAACTAAGACAACCAAAAATAGTTCCGGTTACCATACCAGTTACCAACTTCTACAACCTACTACTAGTACCTACCCTTCCACTTTCTTTCTTCCTTTCTTTCTTTCTGTCTGTGAAGGTTGATCCACTTTCCAATTCATCCATTATAATTCGTGGTGAAGATACTTCTCCAATGTCACTACAGTGGCCTTGGCACTTTGTTTCTGTTTCTCCCACGGAGAAACAACATCGCCGCGAGCTTCTAGATCTTCGCGGATATTGTGCACAATGCTCGTTCTTACTTTTTATAGTACTTGTACGGGTATATAACAGCTACTTTCGAGCTGCTGATAAACCGAATGACTCCCGCACCCGCCGTAGGCAGAGGTCATGGTGGGATCTGCCCCCTTTTACAAATTGGACAGAGACACGTAAGCAGTATACTATCTGTATTACTTGGCTGGTGTGCCTGTTAAGCCTCTCAGCATGGAATTCTGGCAATGGTATGCTGCTTCCTTCTCCCTCTGACCCATTGAATATAAAGTGCTTTCGCTCCCTTGTAAAAATATTTATTCGCACCCATCAATTCCGCTGAAATTGGAAAACCGAGATGAAGCTAACTACCACACAAACAGACTACCTACATCTCACCAAAGCCCTAGGTCACGTAGCTCTTTCCCAGCTACCCTTCCAAATTCTCATGGCCCCGGCATTCTATCTCAACCCCAAAAGTCCAGCCACGGCATCCACGATGTCCTACTTGACATCTATTTCGCAACCAGCACTGACTCCATATCACCGCCTTTTCGGCAGGATAGTCATGTCCCCATTACTAGCCGGGCATGCCGCATTGTACCTAAACTTCTTCGCCCAGTCTAGTCATCCAGATTTCGGTTCTTTGCTCGCAAAGCGTATCCAAGATCCGGACGTTCAGTGGGGATTTGGCGGTCTGACTTTCGCAATTGTGATACTGTTGTTTATCCGGCCGTTGCGTACTGCATATTGGGTGCGATTGTGGCCAGCCTCTTCTGTTAAGGCTAGGAGAGAGGTATTTTACTATGTGCACGTTTCGTTGGTGGCGTTGTTGTGTGTTGCGGCGTATTTCCATGTGGCTCAGGCACAGATCTTCGTGATTGAGGCTTTGGGTGCTTCGGCTCTCAACGTGGTGTGTGGTTTGCTGCTGGGGTAGATGAACCATCTTATGATGTGCCTATGGTATTTTGTGGGCTTGGTTGCTTGTGTAATATATGAAATTGATGTCTGAGGAATAGACTCTTTGGTTTATGGGATACCGTGGAAGTTGTAGGTTGAGTGAGGATGCTGCGGGAGAGGATGGGCGGTCTAGCCATTGAGGTGCTTCAGGGATCAACAGATCTTAGTCTAGGACTTGGATAGATTCTGCGTAATCTGAGGGAGGCAGCCATCATTGTCTGGTTTGTTCGAGAGGTTAATTTATTGGAGTATACAAGTGGTAGTATTCACAGCATATGAAACTTCCTTATTAAATACTTGTAAAATATATGTATTACTATACCTAAGCATCAATGAGAATAGCCCTAACTTGGACCTCACAGAACGGCGCATGGGATGCCTGTATTTGTAGGCTGTAATAAACCGGTAAGTTAACTAATATGATTTCCTACATATATATAAATCCTCGCGATGTTTTGGTTAATCATGAGCTCATATGGCATAAGGGTGCAAAGATGCACCATCGACATGACCTGTGACGGCAAAGGCTATCTTCATTCTTATGATAGGGTTGAAGGGTACTCCGTAGCTCCGTCCCAGTTGAGCAACATCCTCCCACAGTTGGAGCTGCAATAACAGAAATACATTACCGGAAATAGCGTGGCAGATGATTTGAGAAAGTTCATACTGAAGAACATTGGAATGCTACTAGTAGTCGAGAACAGTGAAGAGTGGAGACCGAGAACGGGAGGAAGAAAGTGGCCTTCCGTTCGAGGGACCCAAGCCCTCGAGAAAAAGGGGGAACTAAATAACTCAACAAAAGAAAGAAGGTCTATAGCGTGTGCCTGAGTTACGCAGTATATCTCGAGGGGGCACGGGGCAATTCCATCCCCCATCCATCATGGAGGGTTATCAACCGCCTTACTGGAAAGGGCTTAGTGGTCACAGCCATGACTGCACGCCCCACCAGCATGGCCAGGATCGTCGCCAGATCCTCCCCGCTAGGATCAACATCGTTTCGGGGGAAACCGACCAGGAACAGATGTCCGTGTACTGCGCCGTATTTGGGTCATCGGTCGCCAAAGGTTGTCGTCATTCGATGAGGTCAATTTGACCGCTTGATGATTCCGTGTCTCCAAGAGTTGGTCAAGGTCATGATCGTTCCTTTCATTATTACTATCATTCATAAATCCAGAACCTTGACAAAAGAACATGCGACTCTTGGCGGCCATCAACCGTGTGGGGTTTCTGTTTTGAGCCAATTGTTTGTTGACTCGAGGTAGGACAAAGGTATCTCGCCCTTGCGCCTTTGAATGCCCCCTTCGTTCTCCCTTCTTTGCCCGCATGAAGACAGGCATTGACCATGTCCTTCGTTCATAAAAATCGCGTCAATGCTTTTGCCTCGTTTCCCTCCATGCATAGAGAATCTTCTCCAGGCGGCAGAATGCGGCGTCAACGCCTGGTTGTCTCGTTAGCAACCCTCATCTTTGTGTGCATCTCCCTTATTCTACTTAGAGACACAACCGTTCCTCGCTCGTCCAACGGCCTCAATGCGCCATTCGAGGTGAACCCTTTGCCGTCCTCTCACTCGCCCTCTCCTTCGCTCGCGGTGCCAAATCCTCTCGGGCCCGCAAAAGGTCGCCAAGCACTTCATCCAAAAAATGTCCACCCGGTGGCCAGTCTCATTCAAGATGCTGAGCAGGAGTTTACCCACTTGTGGTCGCGACAATCAAAGACTTTGGCCGATGCGGTGAACGAATATCGCCGCCGATATAACATGCACCCTCCACCCAACTTCGACAAATGGTTCCAGTTTGCTCAAGCAAAAGGAGTTCAGCTAATCGATGAATACGATACTATCTATCATTCTCTACTGCCATTCTGGTCTCTAGAGCCGAAGATAATACGAGAAAGAGCTCGTGAAGCCTTGGGATACGACAACGCTATGATCGGAGTTCTCATCCGTGATGGCAAGGTTACGCACACGGAAGGGGCCCGGGAAGGATATGAATGGCAGCAAGATGCGACTGCTGACATGTTGAAAAGCTTTATTCGGTACTTGCCGGACATGGATGTAGTATTCAACACCCACGATGAGCCCCGAGTGATTGTTCCCAGCGACGACCTCCAAAGGCTGGTTAACTTTGCCAAAGATCATGCAATCCCCAAGGCTTTCCACAAGCAATCATTGGTGAACAAATGGTCAGATAAGCCTGCCGACCTGAATAAGGGTGACCGGGTTGATGAGGTGCGCACCACGCGCTTTAACCGATTTGCGCACCAACCTACCTGGACAAGCTCTCGGGCTTCCTGTCCACTAGATACCCCTGCACGTTCCCTCAACGAGAGCGAGCCAGATAATTTGGAGGCCTATGCGCATGGTGACTTGGGGTTCGTCTACAACACGACCGCATTTTCTGACATATGTAACACGCCTTCTCTTCGGTATAAATATGGCTTCTTCGACCGGGCCAACGCATTCGACGTGGTCCGGGACCTGTTCCCAGTATTCTCTCAAAGCAAGATCTCAAGCTTTCAGGACATACTCTACCCCAGCCCGTGGTATTGGGTTGATAAGGTACCGTATGAAGAGGGAAAGGATCAGAGTTGGGACGCGAAGGCCGACAAATTGTACTGGAGAGGCTCCACAACCGGTGGGTTTGCGCGGGCCGGCGGATGGCGACGTCAGCATCGACAGAGATTCGTCAGCAATATAAACACTCAGAGCATAGCGAAAGTACTGTCTAAAAATGGCAGTGACCAGTGGGAGTTAAACGAAGTCAGCCACGATCCTTACCGAGAGCATTTCGATGTCAAGTTTACATACATTGGCCAATGTGACCCGAATGACTGTGCTGCGCAGGAAGAATTTTTTGTTGTGGGTGAACCAGCCGGCCAGCAGGACGCTTGGGCGTATAAGTACCTGGTCGATATCGATGGGAATGCTTTCAGTGGCCGTTATCATGCCTTTCTACGCAGCCATAGCTTGGTTTTTAAAATTGCCATCTTCCGCGAGTGGCATGATGAATGGCTCAAGCCATGGGTTCATTACATTCCTTTGAGTTTGACGGGCGATGAGTATGTGGAAACTACGAGGTACTTTGTTTCAGAAGACGAAGGCAGGACCGCAGCACCACGATTAGCTGAACAGAGTCGGGATTGGGCGCAAAAAGCCTTGCGCCGTGAAGACTTGGAGGTCTGGTTTTTCAGACTCTTGCTAGAGTGAGTGCTTTCTCCCCACATAATTAGACAGTTCCTAACATTGGTCGAATAGATACGGACGCCTAGTCGACGACAATAGGGAGAACCTGGGATTTTCTCTTTGATTGACATCTGTATGACTGATCTCATTCATCATTTATCTCACGATCCCATGTATGGCTCTCTTACTGTGCAATTTGGCTTCTTTCTTTGCTTTGCTTTGCTTACATTTATGACTACTTTATGCCCTGTACAATACCCATGTCGACATGATCTCGAACTGACTGGATGCATTAAATGGGAGGGGTTCTGGCGTTTTTGTACACTTATTTACTATCAATCCATTTGATGGGCTATCCTATACCAACAATCTTTATCATTTCTGTTGTCATGGCAACAGAAACCCACGCAAATGGGCGGTTCTTCTGCGACCTTCGACATATTGATGTCTTCGTAGACTTACTACATGTTTTAAATAGCAACCGTGGTTCTGGTATATGATTTCGAGAAAAAGCACATTATACACTGTATAAATTCCAGCCAGTCAGTATGTAGGGAAGTCGTAGTGTAATGCCCACATCCACCAATAGTGCAAGTCCATTATTGGATAGGTATTCAAAATGCACTGTATCTCCCCAGTAAAGACAACATACCTGGGACTTTATGAAGAAGACTGCACACTTTAGGTTTAATGGTGAATGGTAGGTTTAGTGGCCTGAACAGTGAGGCAAGAAGAGTACTCTACAGAATCACATGCGCCCAAGTGATGTCAACCCGTTTAAACCTCCCGCCCGCAGCCACTAAAGCTAATATATAGAGAGAGAGCTGCTGGGTAGCGGAAAACTGCTCCTCCTTTCTTGAAATTATCCTGAGTTTTAAAATCCACTCATGATCTCCATTTCAAAAGTGTACAGTTTCCCACATCATTTATTTTCTGAAAGTAGAGCTGAAGTTTGCTGTCGATTTCCCCACCGCGTCCGGAACATCTGATTCTTGCCATCGTGTAACGGGGGGCCGCACTCCTAGAGATGCACAACATGGCTAAAGCATTGTCGGGCATACTGAAACATGCTGTCGTGTTTACTTATGGGCTCTTCACTTTGATTCTTTACGGACTCACGGCTATACGAAAAGGGTACTTCTTTCGGGGGTCCACCGAGAAAGAGAATCTGGAGTTGCAGCTGGGTATGTGGTGAATCGTATCACCCGATTGCAGTTGGTATTTCTCCCACTAACCTGTGGATCTTCTCAATAGCTCGCGATCGCTTCTGGAATCTTTCGAAAACCTGGTCCGGCCTTTCTCACTATTATATCACCTTGCGAAATGGCTTCAGGTTCCATTATGTTTCTAATGACCTCCCCAGCAGCCCCGCAGCTGATAAACCATTGATTATATTTATCCATGGGTTTCCTGATAGCTGGGCTGTATGGCGCCACCTCCTTAAATCGAAGGCTCTGCAGGAGGCGGCCACTTTGGTCGCAGTTGACTTACCCGGATATGGTGGTACTGATAGCCTAGAGGAATACTCATCGACGAACGTGTTGGAGAACTTGGCAGGTTTTATCATCGCTATCAGGGCAAAGTACGGGGTCGATACTGCTGCCGGTACGCGCCAAAGAAGGACTATGATTGTGGGCCATGACTGGGGCTGCGTCCTTTCCATGCGCCTTGCCGCCGAAGCTCCTCAGTTGGCAGATCGATTCGTCTTAAGTAATGGGCCATTGGTATGTATATTTGATGTAGGATGATACTGCCTACTACGCGACTGACTTGGTCTACAGATTAGCATGGTTGCCTCCAATATTCGTCGATCGCTATCTTCGTCGCTGAAAATGTTCAAAACGGCCCTGCGTTCACCAATTAATTCTCGCTCGATGCTTTGCAAAGCAGTCAAGTCGCTAAAGCCAGTTGCCCGCCAGCTACTTCTTTCAGGGTATATATTTGCGATGCAACTTCCCATGCCCTTCGTTGTGTACCTTGGTACAGGTGGCAACTATTCTTTCTTGAAAATGGCCCACAGGGGATCATATGGGAATTCGCCATTCAGCCTCGAAGATGCTGCTGAGTGTATGGCAAGCTCATTGGGCCCGTCCGTGGAGGAATGCAGAACACAAACATCTGATGGTGAGGGATACCCTGCTTCGGTTGTAAAGGAGCGCGCCCTTGGCAATTTCCAGCACATGGCCCGCTACTATCGGGAAAAGGCGGCTACTTCGCGCTGGCAGAAATCTATCGAAACGATTGCCGATCTGCACAGCATATCGGGAGGAAATGAGCTTCGTCGAGCTAGTAGCGGGGCTGGACTGTTTGACGATGGGCCGACTGGTGTACTGAAAGCTCATTCGACCATTATCTGGGGCAAAGCTGATATCGCTTTGGATCCACAAATGTGCTTGGATGGGTTTTCGGATTATCTGGTCCGTAACAGTCAAGTGGTTGAGCTGCCCCGGTCTGGGCATTTCACCCCACTGGAGCGTGAGAGCTGCGCTGCATTGATCCGAGCTGTCGAATGGGCCGCTCGAGGTGAGCAGGAGGAAATTGGAGCTGCGATTCAGAGAGATTACCCGGATGCGGTCGTAACAGTCCGAAAATGAAAACAAAACGCCTTGCCCCTTGACTGGGAACGGGGATAGTGCCGAAGTGGTCGCGATGTCGGGGCGTTGATGTTTGCTCTGTGTTTGCGTTTCTTATGCTTCTTTGTATGACTGGGCAGCGCCGCGGGAGTAAGTAACGAATAACGATGGGCGATAACGGAGGGGGCCTATTATGGAAAGATTGAGAGTTTGCTGATGAACGCACATACTTAATGATACCCCTGCATACTAGTAATGAAAACACGGGATCTGAGCGCCCGTGGCACGGGTTCTCGACCGGACTTTTTGCTTCCAAGCTTCCTCTTCTTCCTGCCTCCGATTACTTGGAGCTTCTCCGCTTTTCCCCTCATCGTCCGATTTCTTTCAATTTCAGGTACCTGGATAAGCAGTCCGATCTACAGCTTCAATATCTACCTCCCTAGCATTGCAACTTATGCCTTGTACATTTTGCCCACTGGTCGCAATGGAACGATTGTAATCTGTCCTGACGGGCTGCCGTTCCTGCAGCAATCCACTTTTTGTCGGATCCATCATCATACAAGCTCGCTCCTGTTGGCGTATTTTGGTGGGCGGGGTTAGGAGCCCCTAACGTCACCTGCCTGTCTCAGTGGGAAATCGTACATTAAGACCCCCAACCTACTTTTGTCGATTCACTTGTTTACATCCAGTTTTCTACCTTTGAAGTAGAATCTCAATTATCGACGGGATGGCTAGTGCAGAGGACGCCGTGTATTGCACGGTATGTTCATACCTTTCCTAAACCCGAACGACTTTGGCGACTAACATCAATCGCAGCTTCTGTTGAGTGATCACTACCTTCCTGGTAAGACTATGGTATCTCGGTGACTGCCAATATATCTTGTCTAATTGATTCATTGGCCTCAGGCGCTGTCGTACTGGCCCATTCTTTACGCGACAATGGGACGAAAGCCAGACTGGTTGTCCTCTATACGCCTGATAGTTTACTACCGGCCACAATCAGGGAACTCCAGGTATGCCTTCTGTTCCCTCGGTCACACATCTGGTCTCCGCTGCAAGCATTTTGACTGGAACCATTTAGTCCGTATACGACGAGCTCATACCCGTCCACTTAACCTCGAACCACACGCCAGCGAATCTCTGGCTTATGGAGCGACCGGACCTCATCTCCACATTTACCAAGATCGAGCTTTGGAAGCAAACACAATTCAAGCGTATAGTATACATCGATTGTGATGTTGTGGCTGTCAGAGCTCCCGATGAGCTCCTGGCCCTAGAGGTAGACTTCGCGGCAGCTCCCGATGTGGGTTGGCCAGATATCTTCAACAGTGGTGTAATGGTTCTTCGGCCCAATATGCAGGATTATTATGCTCTGAAGGCACTTGCTGAGAGGGGCATTAGTTTTGACGGCGCAGACCAAGGGTTGCTAAACATGCACTTTCGAAACTGGCATAGGCTAAGTTTCACGTATAATTGCACGCCCAGCGCAAACTACCAGTACATTCCCGCCTACAAACACTTCCAGAGTACAATCAATCTAGTCCATTTCATTGGAGCTCAGAAGCCGTGGAACATGTCAAGGCAGGTATCCCCAGCTGAATCACCATACAACCAATTGTTGGGGCGATGGTGGTCTATTTACGATAGACATTACCGTCCTGCCACGACGGTAAGCTTCCTTTTGCTTTGTGATGGTTGACTGCGGTGCAGCTGATAAATTCCCCAGGTACCAATAAATGAGTGGGTTGATGCGTCTGTCCCTCTAGAGCGTAACTTTCAAAGCCATAGAGAAGATTCTGAAACAGTGCCGCTGCCTGTGCAACCCGTCTCCTCCACTCCACAAAATCTGATACCAGAAGTTGCTTATGAGCGACCGTTGGAAACACACACAGAGGTATCATTCGAGCAACCCCCTGTCACGCAAGCGCTGCCCAGGAGTGACGAGACAAGTGCATATGCATCCCCTGAGGCGCAGCCTTGCCAGGAGAGGGAAAATGCACCTGGTCCCGTAGTGACACCTGCTGAGGCAGAGCGACCTATCCAGAAGGAACACCACGATAACAAAAGTGTCCAAGTACCGGTTCTGAGTGTCGTTCCACAATATGTCCGTGGAGAAGAACATGTTTCAGCGTACATACAGCCGCATTATGAAGCACCGATTAGCTCCCATGTCGAGCAACCTCCAGGGACGCAAGTCAGCATACTAGTCACTTCTTCAGCTCCTCCAGATACCGCAAAATCTCAAGTTTACCAGCAATCAGAGGAACATCTGCCTGAAGCGGGTGAACACTTGCAACACTCGCATAAACCTCCCCCAAGTCCTGAGCCCCAGGAATTTGAACCGCCCAGGACGCAGTGGGACCCAGCTCGGTGAGTTACTTTGATAATATTCGCTATGGATAATCTCTGAAGCTTACTCTACTTAGGGAACCGCCACCTCTCAATACAAAACCCGAAGGAATTGCTCTAGAATCAAAGACATACACTATGTCAGAGGACAAAGAGCTTTTCAAGCCCCCTCCATTTTACCCCGAAGCCCCGAAGAATATGTACTATGAAGTACCTAGCACCAAACCGGAACCAGAGAAACTTAGCCAGATTTTCCCTTGGGAGAACCAGGCCCCCAAGCCGACCCGAGTTTTCCTGGATGACGATCAGGGCTCGGTTTCTTTACCTAGCTCCTTGCTCTCTCCAATCACCCCAAAAGAAACTCCCACGTTATCCCTGGGATACACGACATCCTGGCCGACCGAGAAACCATCCGAGTCATGGGACAGCTACACCAGGTCAAATGCATGGGATGATGTTCCAGAGATACAGAGATACATTCAATCCATCGCACCACCTAGGAGGGCCAAAGTCCAGGTTATCGGTGGTTGGGATGGCCCTGCGAACCGGCGAACTGCTGGCACAGTTTCCGGGATGCGTTTGACGGACTTCCCTAGCGAACAAGAGCGGCCCAGTCTCCCCGTAACTCCAGCCCCTATTAGGAGAACCCCGCCTTCTTCTTATGTCCCAGGTGATGAGTCTACCTCGGGGCAGTTACCCATTGCCGAGGGCGTGCCAAGCCAGGAAGAATGGGTGGGTGTCACGGTTGATGTGTTTTTGCATCTCCTGCGAGTGACATACTTATATTGGTGCTTCACAGAACCCGTCAGCACGCCTCGAGGAACTTCAGCGGCATCATTCTGAAGTTCTAGAGAACCCGGATCTACTTCTCGAGCGGATCCAAAGAACATCAAGGGAACGCATGCGTAGGTATCTATAATGAAGGAAAGAAGTTGATCTAGTCCCCTCGGGCTCACTTTTTTCCTGTTTTCATATTTCGTCTCTGTTCTTATTACTATTTCCACTGTATATTCCTATTGTACAGTATGTTACGCATACGCATCGTCCTGTCATGCAGCATGCATGAAGATCAATTGTCCACTTCATGTCTTTTTTTTTGGGTAAGAAGGGCATGTTGGCTAGCAGCAGTTGACTATGTAGTCTAGCACGATTATGTATGTCTCACCTGAATACTCTTGAATAAAAGCCTCATTCATTGAGTCACGTATCCTACAACCAGCATTCTGAAAGATATAAGCATAAGACACCAGAAGGAAGGGAATGCCAACCGACTATCTACACAAGGCTATAGTACAATGAGAATAGGTAATGATATACAGAGACTACCACACTACTGCAAACGACTATTTCCGCAAAGCCAAACATCTCTTCCCTCGGATTGAATAGAAATTCGACTGCTTAATATGAAACGCCTTCCCCGTTTTCTCGTTGAAAACACTAAAGCCATACGTTGCAGCATTCGGCGGCGTATAAAGATGCAAGGACACAGCAACATTATCCGGGTCGGGGTTGGATATCTTATGGAGGCCCAACTTGTCCGACATATACGTAACCTGGTGCTCACTGTACGTAGTTTCCCTCCTGATCTGCGGCGGAGAGATCTGTCCATGCTCGAGCTTACTTTGATCGGGCCATGAGTACAACGTCTCCTGCAGGGACCCTTTCAAAACCTAGTACGCTTGGATTAGCCTAATCACTCGCCCCATCCTTCCCGTGGAAAAGCCATTGTGCGAGAAAGAAGAAAGGATAAGGGACTACCTTCATAACACAATGCGCATTTGCATGATCATGGATAGCACTTCCCTTCCCAGGGCTCCATACTAGAATAAGCTTGACAGGTCATATATGTATCAGCACGTGAGTGAAATTTCATGCATGTATAGGTGCATGTGATTGATCTATGTGAGGGCCGCACGAGGCGGGAAGCAAAACCATGACTCACCAGATTGCTTTTGCCGTTGCCTTCGTCGATTAGATTCCTCGTGTAGGTCTTGCTGAGATCAGGCAGGGCAAATGGCTGCCATTCTTCTGGGTTGGAGGTATACCGGTCCATTAGACGCTGGATGGCGAGCGGGTCGACATCGTCTGAGTCCAGACCCGAGCTCGGACCCAGGGCTGCGCTTAGGTCTTGGACTAGTTGTTCGAAGGCGTTGCTTGCCTGGTTGGTGGCTTCTGGGACTGTGTCTGGTTGGAGGTAGGGCATTCTTTCTTTGTTTGTTTCTCTTTTTTGTCTTTTATTTTAGCTGTGTTTGTTTTTGGTGGGATTGGGATGGTTGTATTTGAGGTGCGGTGTTTTGGGTATGTATGATTTTGGTAGATTTAGTGTTTTTGATGATTGGTAGTTCATGGGGCTTCGAAGGATGACGAACGATGTATGTCGGTATAGCTAATTATAAAGTCCGTAGTGATAGGTATGTTTCAATGTCCAGCTGTAGCTCAACAATAATAGACAGTTGTATATCCCAAACCATGTGCTATGGAAGAACATGTCCGATAACGCGCTTGCCACCCGAGGGTAAGCGTGGATGCCTTATTCACGCCTGAGGCCACAGTCCCCGCCATGTGATCTGTGATCGCTCTCGTTCTTTCTCCGCCCGACTAACGGGCGAATGAAGTGGCGGCCACAATTTCAAAGATTGAGACTCTGCGAAACAACAGTGCAAAACAAGATACGATCATCTTGGGGCTTCACCACAGCGCGGCCGGTGTGAGATAGAAGCTAGAACGTGTATAGGAGCACGGAACTTTGTGACTTATTTCTTATTGTATCTGAATATATTGTGCCTTGTGCGAGGGGTAAAACTCGTATAAAACCGCCAAAATGTCGACCACCGTGGAGAAGGTTGGATCCCGCCCATAGTCTTTTTTAAGAATTCATTAGCACTGTTCTTCCGATAGTGACAGAATCGTTATGCTGACTGGTCATGCGTACTGTAGATCAAACAAATCGAAGATGAGGTTCGTGTCGAAATTTATAATGCGATACTTGCCCGCCAGAATGCCGGACTGACCGATTATTCAGATGGCCCGGACGCAGAAGAACAAGGCGACGGCCTTCCATATTGGTATGCGCAGATGCGGGCGCTAGGTGGTCTCGGACTGGTGTGACTGACGGGCTGTGCAGGACAGTTGAAGGCTAAGCTTGCGAAGCTAAAGCGTGAACTTCTGACCCCAACCGGCGGTGGTGGCGGTGGAGGTGGTGGTAAGTGCTTATGAATAACACACCTTATTGACATGAGCCTGTTCGTTAATTCGGTGAAATTTAGCTGGTTTCGATGTTGCTCGTACCGGTGTTGCTAGTGTGTATGTATTGGATGCAACATTGCCAGGACGACGTTGATACTGACTCGAACTAGTGGCTTCATTGGTTTCCCTTCCGTCGGAAAGAGTACCTTGATGAGCAGATTGACAGGCCAACACTCTGAAGGTATGTGCGGGTGTATCCTGGTGCAGTCTTGATAGGTGCTGATGATCTCCTTTATCCTTGCTACAGCTGCGGCCTACGAGTTCACAACCCTGACGACCGTGCCGGGTCAGGTGCTATACAACGGTGCTAAGATCCAGATTCTCGATCTTCCCGGTATTATTCAGGGTGCTAAAGACGGCAAGGGTCGTGGTCGACAGGTTATTGCCGTGGCGAAGACTTGCCACCTGATTTTCATTGTGCTCGACGTTAACAAGCCGCTTGTCGATAAAAAGGTCATTGAAAATGAATTGGAAGGTTTCGGAATCAGAATCAACAAGCAGCCCCCTAATATCGTCTTCAAGAAGAAGGATAAGGGTGGTATTGCGATTACTAGCACTGTCCCATTGACGCATATTGACCATGACGTGAGCTCTCATCATATCTATGGGTTGAATATAAAACATAGCTGACATGTACTTTTCGACGTGGCTTCCAGGAAATTAAAGCTGTCTTGGGCGAGTACAGGATCTCATCTGCAGATATTTCAATCAGATGCGACGCCACAGTGGACGACATTATCGACGTTCTCGAGGCAAAGAGTCGGGCTTATATTCCTGTCGTATACGCGTTGAACAAGATTGACTCTATCACGATCGAAGAGCTGGACCTGCTCTACCGGATTCCCAATGCCTGCCCCATTAGTTCCGAGCACGGCTGGAACGTTGATGAACTGCTGGAAATGATGTGGGATAAGCTCAACCTCAGGCGAGTCTACACTAAGCCCAAGGGAAAGGCACCCGACTACACTGCACCTGTTGTGCTGAGAGCCAACGCATGCACTATTGAAGATTTCGTATGGTTCCCTTTCCCTCTCACATCCTGTCACAAGAGTGCAAGGCGGTTTATTGACTCGTGATCAGTGTAACTCGATCCACCGGACGATTAAGGATCAGTTCAAGCAGGCTATTGTCTATGGTCGCTCCGTTAAGCACCAGCCGCAGCGTGTGGGTCTTACGCACGAGCTTGCAGATGAGGATATTGGTCCGTAAATCCCTGGCCCCCGAACATCATAAGGCGCTTCCCAGCTAACTTGGCGACTCCAGTGACCATTATTAAGCGGTAAACAGCTTTAATCAATCAAGGTTCTTTAGACCGCGTAAGAGCGGAGAACTTGGTGGCGAATCGTCACGAGATAAACGGGTTGTGTTAGAAGTGTTTCGCTAAGTATACATGTCCAAGAGGCCCAGCCCTTGGAACAGCTTTCGGCGAGATGCCATAGAACGTTTGATTGGGGAAGAGGATGGTTCGCGCACGGGCAGAGCTCTGCCGACTACCGCCTGGATTTGCACGATCATTCGTTTGGGATAGATGACTGAATCATGAAGATAGTTGTTCAGCACTGCTACTCGTGGTGACGCACGGTCGTTTTGGGGCAATCCTGTTTAAGGGGACGAGGAGAGACAAGAAAGTTGACGCTGAGAATCTGGAATAGGGTTTATGGTTCCGCAGTACGAACGATTTCTCCTTTCCATTTTGTGTTTTTTTTTATTTTCTCCGTTCTCGTTGAAAGCGACCACCACTTACATGCTTTTCTCCCGACGGTTGGTCTAGAACGTATGACTGAGACTACTAAAAAAAAGTTAGTAGCAACAAAATTCGAACGATTGACAGAGTTGAGAAAGCTCCGTCCGGTTCTTTTGCTTCCAAGGATCTAAATGTAGCACCCTCCTCTGGTTTACGCGGTCCTCGCGTGCAAGTAAAGATACTAATTATTACACATGCGATGGAGCTTGAGGACTTCTGGAGGAGATTCCCCTTTCGGATCAATTGGAACATATGATGTCACCTGATTGCGTAGCCGGTATGTATATTGCTGGTACCTTAGCTGGGCGAAGGTGACCCACCCCTATACAGCTTGGGTACATCCATACTTTCCAAGAGGCACTTTAGCGGGATCGAGTAGAATTGCGATTCTGTTGGGGTGGCATGGTTGTCTGAAACGGGCGTGGTCCAGATAATTCTTCCCCACAGAGATAAAGCAAAGAAAGGGTTGCAGTCTGGTCGGATCCATGGGCGGACTCCTAAACTGAAGTATACCATGACACCCCATCGACGACGAATCGGCAGTGAAGTGCCGCCATGAAGACTGACGGGACTCTTAGTCGTCGTAGGCCCGAGTGTCAGTGTATATCTCTGCGACTAATCATGCGCCTGCAGGTGCAGGGTCCGGGGTTGCTCTGCTCACGGGCGCATTATGCACCCCCTTTCTGTCCTACTAGTACTCATTCTCATTCCCTGATCTCTGATTCGACCGAGTATATTATTACCGGTACTGACGGGTCACGGCGCAGGAGGGGTAGTCGTATTTCCATACCCAACCTGTCTAGGTTGTCTTACATGATACGCATCCGTATCCGACAAGTTCCTGTCAATTTGCAGATGTTGGAAGTAGTAATGGTCAGGTCTTAACTTTGCATCTGGATTTCTATCCATTTATGGAAATGCCTCTTTCTCCCTTTCCATTCTCGCGGGTTGCACTCGGCACTTGACTTTTATATGGGGGAGTACATCCATACCTGGCACCCATTCAATGGTCGCGTAAAAAAGCCTACCAGTTCCCTCCACCTTTTAGGTTCCATGTTTTCCATGTTACTCTGCCGGTTCCGCCGGACAGATCCATGGATACTACCAGCTCAACAAAACTTACCTGGAAAATTCAAGTCAATTAATTGAATAATAATAAAAGGGAAATTGGGAGGGGGAGGAGAAAACTTGCAGAGATTTATCGTTGACACCACCAATCATGGCTCTTATTTGTCGAAATTGATAATGCACGCTGGGACTTTTTTCCTCGGAGTATAGTACCTACATATACATCCATTTTGTATGTACTTAACGGAGATACCCTGTCTATAATTAACCGTCAGCGACATCCAGAAATTTTTTTTTTTAAAAAAAAGAAAAACTTTTTGTTTTTTTATTTGGAAAAGCGGTCTGCGCGGGAATTTAAAGCTCGGTCACTCTACAACGTTGTATTTGTCTATTTCCCAGCTCGCTGGACTATACTTCTTTGAGGGGGTTCCCCCCTGGAACCTTGATTCATGCACTCATTGAAATTGTGTGTCGTACAGGGCTGTGTTCAGTGGTAAAGTAGCACTGATTCGGGACGATTAAAAGATTGGTTCTATACCTGGATGGTGCGCTATTAAACGCCCAGAGTCCTGACCTGATGGCGAGGGGCAGAGGTTCGTTGAAACAATAATATTAACATTAATAATCATAGTCGAGATTTTAAGAAAAAGAGGAGAAATAAAATACAAAAAGATCAACCAAGGTCAAATTAGAACCATAGTGGCCGCGTGGAGACAAGTACACAGGCAATTATGATCAGCGAAGATACAAAAGGGTGCAATGAGGGTTGTGTCTGAGCAAATACTGTGCCTGATAGCCACTCGTGATTGGTAGCATAACTCGGCTTTTGCCCTGAGATCTGATGTTCTCCAATGCCAACTAATGCACAGCCTCAGCGGATTGACCAAGCTGCTAGTACTATGCCTGAGATCTCGTTATTTCATAAGGTGCTACTGTTTGTCTTAGATGAAGAATTTGAGTGAAAATCTGCTTGTCAGATGACTGTAGATGCGTGTTTTTACCACCGCACTTGTCTGTAGCATGCGAGGAAGTGGAGGCTGCATACGTCTCTTCCTTCTTCCTTCTGGTGGCCCTCATATCTCTAACTGTCGGTGACGGCTTAGTACTCGGGATCTTCTTTCTCACGCCATTTTTTCCTTTGCTTTTTTTTTCGATTTTTTCTCTCTTGTTTTTCATCTTTTCCCTCCACTTTCCTTGTATCAGTTTTAGCATGGATATCGCGGATCCTTCGAGACAGCCACATGACAGCCACTGTCTGTGGCCAATAAGTAGTAACCGTGCCAGACAAAGAATGCTCCCAAAGACTGGTAGATACTACTAGTAATTTGTTGGGGTCGTGATGCTGGACATCTGATTGCTTAGCTTCAATATATCCTGGTTCTAATTACGAAGTGCCATTCATAACACCACCTATTTTCTCTACATACATAGGGGCCCAAAAGAAACAACCTTTATCCCCACAACGCTCAGATCTGGAAGTTGCTCGTACTACACTATCGAAGTGGATATTGCCTAGGCTTTCGATACGATACTTGCTTCGATCGGATCAGTTTTCAGCTCTACTGATGTCATACGCTCTCGGGTTTACTTATGCAAATCTGAGCTCGGACATCTTCCGACAAGGGCCTTGCGGGCGTCTATCGCCATTACTCCTGCATGGAAGGCCTCACGTACCCCGTACCACTATACAAATGTCAGAGGTATGGTACATCGGAGTATTGTGTACCTTGAAGTACATCTGTACGTATTTTGGGGTACCTTGACATGACACGTCCACCGCTGATATCCAAACGAGCGATCGGACATCTACACTGCCCTTCGTACCTGACAGATGTCTATTATTGGCATTCATACAACGGTAAGGCTATCACAACGCCATATCTCGGATTAGGGGTTGTTTGGCGTCGCACCACCCGGCCCTCGTTCCAGTTTCAGTCATTCTCAACCGGATTGTTATTGATCCACTAGCAATAGTTTGCTTTTAGTTACAAAATTCAAATTTATTAAACTATTCAAACCCCATCCCAGGCGGATTTATTGACTGATCTAAATGTCCTTGAACAAGTCAAGGGGAAAAAAAAGAGAGAGAGGGAAATAATTACAAAAAGGCAAAGAGGGGCAATATCTCTGCGTACACTAGAAGAAATGGTGTTGACCCCAACCCATGGTCTCGACTTCCCATGCTAACTCTTTCCTGCATATGGTAGCGATTTTCTGTTGGCCACTGGCTTCCCCAGCCTCTCAGCGACGAGAGACGGCAGACCGACTGGAATACCGTGGTCACGTCGCTAATTCGTGGATAGTGACTTGAATTATGAAATCTTCCTCCACCTCTATTAGGTTATTTTGTTTCCCCCCCTCCATCTTTAGTTCGTCGAGAATAGGGTCCACATTGGGTGAGCTACACTCCTGAACGCGGGTATCATTTTCCTCTTCGAACCCTATCTCTACCAGCATCGTCTATTATTCGAGTACAAAGGCGCGTAGCAAGCGAGTAGATCCGAGAAAAGAAAAAGAGAAAAAGAAAAGAAAAGAAGGTGAGGTCTAAGCTGGGAATCTGACACAGTATTACATACAATAACTTAGTCTTGACAGCCCTCGTGGTTATCCGAACAAGCGGGGCGGATGGTTTGTTGATGAAAAATTAGTGCTGCACCGATCACGTTTTCCGCGCTCCCCGTCCCGTACTCTCAACTACTTAGGGTAGGTAACTGAGACAGGGCCTTAGTATGTTGTGGTTAGTACGGAGTACATCATGTACAAAGGCGATCTCCTTCGAAGGGGCCAGCCCTGGTAAGGCTGTACAATGCAATGCATTAATGAACGCCGCATCCCATAGAGTATACCCCAGGTCGCACCTACAGCGTACATACCAGTCGTACCCTTGTACCGCAATCATCCGTCGATGACTTTCCGCCAGAAGTCAAGCAACCAGTCAGACCGATGTGCAAATGCAGTATGTACCATCCAAGAACGTACCGCCTGGGCATTGTGGCAATTAATACGTGTGTGTACCGATGGCGAGTCAGGAATGCTTGGGGGGGGGTTTTGAACCTAATAGTCGCAAGAGGCTAAACTGTAAGGGTTAGGGTCAAGTTCTACTACTAAGTTCTAACCCCCGAATAACAACGTCCGATCATTATCTGCATATCTGAAGCTAACTACCAGTACTAGTCACTACTTACTACGGCTAACCTTTTCACATAGATGACGATTAATTAATCAATCCATTCGCCAAACGCGGAATTGGCTACTTTCTTTCTTTTACCTCGTACCAACTAACAGGTGCGCACTCCACTCGTCTCCTTTTGTCCTTTTTGGTCAATCCAATTTGGTCTCGTTTCCTAAGATTTGCATTGCTTAGGTTGCCGGCCCGGAGTGGACCGCTGCGGGCCCCGTGGGGTCCTAGCTCCTCGCCCTCATGTTAGTATCTTAGTAGGACTATCATGCTGGAAGTGTACCGTGGTCAGAGTAAGTCATCTAGTCGTGCTAGACGAACCGAAGCCCCGAACCATGCCGCTGCTACTTCTTATGATAGGACGAACCCTCCCTTCAGTCTATGCTCAGCCCATGTAACAGAAAATAAATTGGAATCACTTTACGGTAATTCATTGGCTGGCAACCATCTCCTGACGTTTTTCTCGTGACAAAGTACTATGCAGATCGGCCTGGCGCTGCTACCACTGGTTGATGATTTGGATTAATGAGGTCCTGGTCCTTGGCCTAGGAATGACTGGCTCTCCCCAAAGTGAATCTTGCTTTCGCATATTTCTTGTCATTTTGCGAAGCAGAGCATCCCCGAAGTAGCATAGTGTCTTCCTACCCAAAGTTGACACCCCCGAAAACCATTTGTTGAAAGACTAGTCAAATGAGGCTTCATCATTGCAAATTGCTAACGAAAGATCTACCTCTTTCTTTCTTTCTTTCTTTTTTTTTTTTTAATCCAACACCAATCCATTGTCAAGCGTACGATGATGATACCGCGAGTCACTCTGTCCTCCTCGATGTGTGGCAAGGCCATTTCTCTTCTCTCTCTCGTTTTCCTTTTTTCCTTTTTTTGCATTTTTTTTTTTCAAATCCCCTGGTGATCCACGTTCTCACATGTGGCTGGCACTATAGGAACGATAGAAGGGACGGGGGGAGCTCGGTACCGAACTATGAAGATACTTATTTCTCACTGCGGAGCTTATGATGGAAAGGAGGAAAAAAGCCGTTGGGCCTTTCCCAGATGGTTGTCGGTCGCCAGTCTAGTCGGAAATCTTCGCTCTATCTCTAAGGTATGTCATGCGGGCATTTAGGTTCAGCGGTTTATCGATCCGTTCCCCGTCCGTGAGTATGATCTTGGCTTGCTGAGAGGAAACTCTTACTTCCGTATATGATTTTCGTCTGAGGACGATCGTTTCTGCTAGGAAACCGTGGATTATCCACCTGAGGTTTCTCCCGTGAGGTGCTACAGGATCGTCCGGCTTGAGGAATTTTGTCTAACGGAACGGAGAGAAATCATTGACAGGAACCCCGAAGGACCGAACGAAAAAGCAAAACGCGCAGAAATGAAATATATATATAAAATAAAATAAAAAAAAATACCAAAGAGAAAATGAAAAAGTAAAGGGAAAGAGAAGGAAAAGGATGCGCAGAAGGTATGTTCTCTCTCCCCTCTCTCTTTTTTCATGTTTGATTTTTCCTTTTTTCCTTTTTCTTTTTACATGTCCTGGATTGGATGTTGCTTTTTCTTGTATTTTTCCCCCTTCTCCTCTCTTCCTTTCTGGCATCTCCGCTCCACCTCCAGGCTGTAAATCGGGTACCCAATTTTGCTCCCACAATTCTTGCCTGGAGTATACCAGAATAGGCAATTGTCCAAGTTACCCGATTCTCTCATTTATCTAGACTTTTGGTGTAACGCCTTGAAAATTTCCGCAGTGCAAATTCCATCTATCATAACATCAAGTCAAGCTCACATAGAGCACAAGTCTTACTATTCCCAACCGCGTTAGCCATCTGGCAGGAAACATTGTCACGGTTGATACAGCATTCAGACTGAGCGTCGTATGAACCAGTACGAGGTTAGCGGTATTCGGGCTCGTGAGATATCCCTGTCCTTGCAATCTAGCCAGCAACCAATCAGAGGCGGAATCCCCCACCATTTCCAAGAGTATTATTATCTTTCATTTTTTTACTTTCTGAGCACTGCCCAATCGCCGTGCAAGTTTTAGTCTTTTATTCGTATGGTACGCTATCTGGCCTGTCCCGTCGGTCGTAGCTCTTCGTGTCTGTGAATTATTACCCTTGTTATTTAAGAATTTATTTATGTTATTTTTTTTTCTTAATTTTTATTTTTATTATTATAGTATTATTAATATTTTTTTTCCCTTTTCCTTTTTTCTAAACGATTTCTTGACAGGCACCAAATAGGCAGTGCTAAAGACGGTCCTGTCGAAATGCAAGACCTGGTCCCAGTCGGCCATCGAATCAGGTACGACTTGCTTGACTGGAAAGGCAAGTCGCAACCAACCACAGGGCCCAGATGAAGAGGTACATCCTTTGACTCCATCCCATCCATACTTACATCGTCAGTACGGAGTATACATCTATCCTCTTCCTTACACTTTCTCCTTCTCCTCCATGATCCTTATTTACTACTCGCTCTTTCTTCCCTGATCGTCCCTGGGCCTGTGTCCCGGTCTGACCCTTTTTAACTCCGTTTTATGTCTTTTTTGCCTTACCCGCACCCACCATTGCCCCTCCGTTCATTTCGTTCTTCCCCTGTACAAAAGAGAATAATATAGTCTGCATGCTTCTTCTTGTTGTGCGCATACTTTCGGCTGTGGGTGACTCGGGTTAGATATCAGGCATCCAGGCGCTGCAAGAACTCCTCCCTCGTGGGAACCGCATTGTTGCTGCCGCAATTCGGCACATATCTACTACTACTACTATTACTACTACTACTATTTTCACAGCAGCTTTGTGTAATCGCATATTCTTTGTGCTGAACATGCATCCTCGTTTATACCATTCTTGGATGTAGAGAAGGTCCAACTTTCTCAGAGAGCTCGCCTTACTTTTTTCCTGCCCATTGACCTCGATTGTCTCCTTCGCTTTCTTTATATCTGTTGACGGCCTGGTTGAAGCCGGTCCCAGTGCTGCCGAAGCCACTCCCAGAGTAGCCTGCCCCTTTAGTTTCTCCTTTCTGCAACGTGCTCTCATGATATTCCTCGCCTCTGCTGCCATGGACACAGAGAGCACACACGCCCAAGATAACGACTATACCCAGTCGCCTTGGTTGGATTTGGGCGGTTTCAGCCCTTCCCAACAGTCACCGCCGCTTGATTACCATGGATTTGGGTACGGCATGCTGCCTTTGGAGTCGGCGTACGGGGTGTCTGTACCACCCCCGTATGCATCACTCCCATTAACTATGCCCTCGAATACGTGGCCCAGTATGATGTCGACTCACCCTCAGCACCCTTTTCCAGAGGGAAGCGTGCCGCCTGTACCCATACCGCCAGCGGTATCGCCAGTCACACATAACCCACCACCGCCGCCGCCTCCACCGCCGCCGCCTCGCAAGTCATCAACGAGTAACTCGACACCGCGGAGGACGCTTACGGATGATGATCGTCGGCGCATGTGCCTGTATCATGAAGAGAACAAAACCGCCAAGCAAACAGACATTGGAGGTCAGTCTTCACGCTAATTTCTTCTCTTCATGTAGATCACGACTGACAAAACATGCACAGCGATATTTGGAGTGGAACGAAGGTAATAAATCTACGCATTCCCCTCTGATCCTGAATTTGAGTAAATCCCGTTCTGACACATTATCCATCTGTTAAAGTACGGTGTCGAAAGTGCTACGTCAGAAAGAGAAGTATCTCAACCCCGATGATGGAACACGTTCCCCCATCAAACGAGCCAAGGGAAGAGTTCCCGATATAGAAAAGGCTCTTTCTAATTGGGTGAGAAACTACCAGCGTCACGGCTATCCCCTCAGTGATGAGATGATCAGGGAAAAAGCTCTCTTCTTCGCCAACACATGTGGTAGTTCCGATGGCAAAGAAAAAGTGTTGAGCACAAGCTGGCTGGAAAAGTTCAAACACAAAAATAACTTGATGGGTTTGAAGTCCCGAAAGAGCTCTTTCAGCGCCAAGAGTGATTCGGAAAGCCCTAGGCGTCTGAGTATAAACTCGGCGATAGCATCTGCCATACAGTCACCCAGCGTCCTTTCGCCTATCTCTCCCACGGGGTTTGCTACCCCTTCGCCGTTATCACCCACCCAGAGCCAGGAGAACTTCGGGCCCGATAGTCTATGTGATCTTCTGGGAGACTATCAAAACACGCACACTACAAGTACCATCTCTATTGATACCACATCTTCTGTCTCCGCCAGCGTGACCAGTCCAACATCAGCACTAGTGGCAGACAGCCCTTTCACCCCCGCTAGTCAATCACACAACTCATCTATGGATAGCAATCCGAATAGACCACGGAGCCAAACGTTCCCTTTCATTGGTGTCGATCCCAGTGTTTTGTTACCTGATGAACAGCCTGATCAGATTTCACCTAAGACTGGACCGCAGCAAGCCTCTTTACAGGAATCACCAATTATGGATGAGTACAACCCAAAGGCTATTCCTAGCCTCGATACCTCGTCCAGCACAATCAAGCGCAACCGCAGCAATCCGGAAATCAAGACGAAATCAATTTATCCGCCACTGTTTCCGAAGTCAACTACAGTTTCGCCTGTAAGTTCACCTGGCTCGCCAACCCAGGATGAAGCTCGGAGGGCCCTAGAATTGGTGATGAACTATTTCGAGCACCAACCCACCGGTCTCGGAGCTCAAGACTATTTGACCATTGGAGGGCTAATGGAAAGGTTGGAACTCGCAAAGTCCCAGCAGACTACGCTCCCTGGGGGTCTTACTCGCATTGACGAGCATGACGACGGTCCACATTTACACAAAAAGCGAAGTATTCGCAGCCTTGGTTAATATCATCCGTTGGGCCATACTCTACAAGATCGATCTACCATAACATGCGAGTTGCGATCGAGTATACAGCCTATTTCTTAACAGTTAACTAACTGCAGACGATTTTTATTCTTATTGGCTCTATTATACGTCTTAACATTACCCCTATCTTGATGCAGCATTTTCCTTGTCCTTGCTTTTTGGGTGGCCTTTTGAATTTGAACTTATTGCATTTGTACGCCATGCTCAATGATTCCCTGTTTCATTAAGCCAACACAACAGTTTCTGAGGTTCATATGAAAAGCAAAATCAGAAGATACACATGTGAAGAGGGCGACCTCGATTGTATTCAATCACTGATTCTGATCCTAGCAGATGGCATCCAGGCATGGCTCACAGTCCATCGGCGGAGTATGGTTCTTATGGTGCATGGACTTTGGGTTTATTTTGTTACCATTACTCTTTTCTATTTCTTGCTATTCCCGTCATTTCCTTCCCTTTTCTTTTCTTTTCTTATTTTTACTCTTTCCTCTATTTTCTTTTCTTTTTTTCTTCTATATTCGAGACTGTTCAGACGGAAGAAGCATCATCTACACTGGAATCGCTCACGCGAAACTGCATGGGACCATTACTATCACTACATTCATCAGCATTTAGGGTTTTCGGACGGAACGGAACGAGTACATGCAAAACTTTGGGCTATCATTTTTCTGGTGTGATTTTTGGATATTTTCTATTTGATTTTGACTTTGATTTGTCTATCTTCCAAGGTTCCATTACTGTTAATTTCTCACCGCAATTTCTGCGTCATTTTCCTTGATCTAATTCCTTGTACATTTCTTCCAATTGACGCACTGTGCCTTGTCCCTGGCGACAAAAAATGGGGCTTGCATGGTTTGTCCGATTAAGTGCATTTCATTGGGCTCTTCGTGCCTTAGGTGCCTCACTTACATACACCTGCCTGCATCTCGAACCCCGCCGTGAGCCAACGCCACCTGTTAATTGTTCTGCAGACCTTCCTGTTATTTTTCTTTTCTTTTCTCTTTCCCACCTTCTCAATTCTTACTGCATACGATTGATTACACTGTAATAATTTATAACGTATTATATTGTGTTAATTTCATCCGTTAACCCCTGAGCCCTCGGTGTAACGGGACAGGGACAGGGTTTTCGTTGCAGGTCACATTTTGTGATCCCGAAGAAGGGAACAGAAATGCATGAACCGAACGAGATCCATGAATACCGACTGGAGGCCTGAGACCCTAACCAGGTTTGATAAGGTTATCGGCCTACCAAAAATATCATACTGTTGCGCAACACGACTCTCGTTTTAGCCGAGGCTGTGCCTGTGCCTGTCTCTAATGCGATTGATCTATTGTTCTAAAACTTCTGCCCAAACGGATCAGGGGTTCACTAAGCTATTGTTCACTCTCGGTGAAATGGCCCTATATTATAGCTCTCTGCTGTTATTATATTCTGTCGGTTTAAGTGGGTTTCAGTCGCTGTCTAAAGACACGCCCCGGTCTTCCATCAACTCCGTTAAGCTGCGTTCCGATAGCTCGGGGAGAAGCCTTGCTAGGACGGTTTCAATGATCGAGTAGATTAGATGTTTATTGCAATACTCATCGGCGAATAGATCCAGAACGTCGTTCTCAATTGCCGCGAGAAGGAGCGACTCTTCTAGATCATCGTTTGATAGTGAGTCAGGTGATAAGGTACAAACCGGTTCCGAATGTTGGTGGTTCTGTCCATTGGAAGCCTTAAAATGCTCTTGGCGCTCAGGGGGCGTTTGTCCAATGACAATTTTCTCTGGAACACCCAAGAAGCGCCGCGCAATGGGACGAGGGACCAATGACAGGATGCTTACCGCGCACCTTCGCTTGATAGAAGCGATTTCGGCCGCGGTAGGACGCTGTTCCGGCGATAAGGAAGGCGCAGTCGCGGAAATACTAGTCGTTAAGACGCTACTGCTGGCGTTACTTGCGCCAGCGGCGTCGCTAGGCGGGCTCGTTTCCGTAGGGGACGCTGGCGGTTGTGCGGGCAAATGCGGAGCCGGAGCGTCGTCTTGATTCGCGCTGGCTGCCTGAGTTGAGCGAGCATTCGAAGGGAAAAGTGCCGCCCTGGACGCGCGGAGGAGATTGGGCAATAAGGTGGGGGTGAAGACATGATTCTGAATGGTCTCGTGGAGGAACCTAGTGGAGTCAACCATGAAAAATTTTTCGGACCAGGGTTAGCCAGACGCTCCAAACGAGAGACATGAAAATCAGCAACAGTCAGATTGCGCAACACAGACGGACGGAGGAAGGTCGGACATGGTAGGCGGTCGAACCCCAGACTGTGGAGAAGCGGTTCAGAGTATCAAGGTCCTTTGCCTAGAAAGGAAGTTGTGTAACGCCGAAGGGAGGGTCACTCATTGCAGCGAGCGAAAAAAAAAAGTCAAACAAAGACAGGAAGAATGGCTGGGTGGAGACCTAATGCGATCGGCTTGGCCAATGTGAGGAGCTTGGGCCATCGATTGGTGCGATTAACAAGGGCCCAATGCTGAAGATGACGACAAGTGGAAAAGGCGGCGAGACTCCCACTCGTCATCTCGCACGCATCCCCAAGAGAAGGCATTCTTTCCGAGCCGTACCATAGGCTTCATAAGGCCGTCTAAACACCGGTGACCGCAGCCGGGATTCGAATTCAAAATCTTCCCCGCGAGGGATTTCGCTGATTGGCTCGAAAATTAAGGAAGGGAAGCGAACTTCGCCCTATCCATGCCAATCCCTAGAAGTCGCATGGCTGTTTCTTCAACCAATCTTAGGATGATCGCCATGATTAATTTCATGTATCATTCTTTAGCGTTGGTTTATGAACGGCGAACTCAAATGCGCCCACTTTTCGGGATAAGGATAGACGGACCTTCCCTTGTCGTTGGAAGTGAAGCACAGTACCAATAGCATTGTCAAGTCCATTGAAGGTCATGGGATTGTCTCCCCATCGTTCCTTTCTTTTCTCATACTTATTTTTGGGGTCTTCCTTTCTTTGATGCCATTGTTCGGTGGATAATGTCTCCAGAATGCCGGAGTTGCATGGATAATGGAGTCGAGCGGGACGGAAAGGGACGGGCCAGCCCATTCAGAGTTGATTGACAGGGGAGCGGGCACGTTCTTCTACTTCGGAATGGCCGAAGCCCCAGCCAATTTCGGGCAGGGAATGACCAGTCAACTTCAAACCTTCCGGTCGTAGTTGAGAGGACAAGCGAGGAAAGGGGCGAAGAGCATGACGACTATCATCATATCATCATCATAATAATAATAGCATCACGCTATGATGATAGGCTCATCGTCATGGAGTAATTCGGCGGTAACTCAAATACGGACACGGTAAGTTACCAGTACGCGCCGGTCACACCTCGTAATGACAGTATGGCCGTGCATGGGCCCAGCGGGCGAATCAGGGTCAGAAACTGGGAAAACGAAGGATGGCCTGTGCATCCACACCCAGATCAAGTGATCGTTGCAGCATGCGAGCAATGCGCATCAGTTGCATCGTCGTCCCGCTGGGCTTCTTGACCATCTTCCAATGACTCGTCTTAGATGTCCTGACAGGAAAGGGTACTTTCCAATACAAGCGTCGATCATGGTTCGGATATCGAACCGTACCGCTTCTCCACAGCTAAAGTTCCCACCCTCCTAAAGTTACTCCGTCTCATCTGATAAACCAGCGATAAGAAGCACAGGTGACTTGGCGAGAATGAGAGAAAAGGGAAGGAAAAATTGAAAAGCAAAAAGACACTGAAAGTAAATGTACAACTCACCTGTCAAGAACACTATCAGTGTCACCTATTCGGCCTGGACCTGCCAAGATCAAGTGTTGAAAGAGTGCGAGCAGCCCTCCCAACCATGGCATCCGCCGGGGAATATCTAGTAGTTGTGAAAGCATGCTGTATAGTCCATAATTGAGAACGGGACGCTTCCGGGGAGGGTTGCATGGAGCGGACGCCTCGTTTGTGTGGCCGGTAAAGGACGAGGGCGAGGCCACTGACGTGGATGCAACGCGAAAAATGCCCGTCACAATGAAACGTAAGGTCACGTAGACTAGGAAGCCGAATTGAAGGATTTTCCACACCCAGTCTGGAACCCGTAATTGGGCACTTGATGACGAATGATGTTTCCGGAAGTCTTCCTGGGGAGATAGCAGGTCGAACTTTTGTAACTGATTCTTTCTAGGTGGTACTGCAGTTGTTGCATCAATCTCATGACTCTGGCGACTTCCCACCACGTCAATCAGTTTTGTGACACTCTCCCACAAGAACCACCCCTCACACATCTTCCCACTAACTTGATTTCCAATTATTAGATCTGCCAAGATATCACAAACTAGCGTCCGCAAGCAGGCATTCTTTAGATCCTCTGTTGGCAGAAGCACAGCCAATACCCCACTCACCAATAGCTGTCTATATCTGGCTTCATTATCGGCTTGCTGGGTGATGGTGTGGGTATCCGTCGGGTCTGGGATTGGAGAAAGGCCCGGGTGAGGGTTGAGACTATGATAAATCTCGCGAGCAGAGGGGGTAAGGCCTGATAGTTGAGACTGTTCTCCAGCTAGTCTATATGCTGATTCCAAGACTTGTTAGTAAAGATATGGCTGAACCGTCCGAAGACGATAAAAAGAGTATTGTAGCTCCACCCTTACAGATAATATGCGCTTCAACCAAAGCCGGTATCTCGTCCAGAACTAACTGTGAAACATCAGTGTCGCGCAGTCTCTGTTCCACCGCCCGCGTACAATGCGCAATCACCTGGATGACGTCGTTGATGAGAACCTGATCCGATGTAATCTTTGAATACCAGGAGAAGACAAATTCTTTAATGATAACCGCGATCAAGGCATACAGCTGACAATCCACTTCATTCGAGCTTGTAAGTGGAGGCAATAGTTCTTCCGGGGACTGTAATGTTGATGCGCCTCCAAAGTTACCCGTCTGCGAACATAGGACGCGACGGATTAAAGCAGCAGTTGCCTTGTCGCCCGTCGCGTCAGTCTGAGTATCCCGGCTAGAGGCCTTATGTAACCGGGGTCGATGTGAAGCTCGAGAAGATGGCCTCCCATTTGCCGAAGCTGTTGACTTAGAGCTGGACGTTGTCGGCCCAGCTTTGAGATGTGAAAGCGGATGGAGCCCCGGACGAGAAGGCTCGCCGCTCATTTCATTCCAGTGACAGTGTCTATAGATAGATTTCCAAAAAGAAGAAAAATTGAAACAGTAAGAATATGGCGAATGTGGGATGTCACATCGAAGCCGTCGTCGATAAGACAAAGGGGTAAATGTCAACACCTCCAATAGTACAGGACAATAAGTTCGCGGGAAGTTTTCCGGGGAAGCTGCGAATGCGATGACGCTGTTGCTCCACGCGGAGATTCCTCTTTGGGATGCGCTCAGGGCTTAGGGCTTCCTCATATCGATAAGGGGGCCTTATCAGTGATCTCCCCCCGCCATGGTCGCCCATCCATGGATCAGCCAACTTACAAGTCCATGAGAATATCTCTCCCCTGAGTACTCATTGAGTTATCTATCTGTGCCCATAGAACGCCGCAATGCACTCGTCATCGGATATCCCTATTCCTCTATGGCTAGACTGCGATCCGGGTAGGTAGATTCTGAACTTGTGGGATATGGATGTACAACCCAGTCAGCACGCTAACATAGCTATTCTCAGGCCACGATGTGAGTATGAAATGTTACCGAAAGTGTATTTTCATGGCCATAAATTAAGAGATACCTCTGCGGTATACAGGATGCATTTGCCATTCTTCTCGCTGCCCATCATCCCTCTCTGCATTTATTGGGCATCACCACAGTCCACGGCAATGCCTCTCTTGAGAACACAACCAACAATGCTACAAGGATATTGGAAGCCATTGGGCGACCAGAAATTCCTGTATATCCAGGTCATAAGAAGCCTTTCTGTAGGCCGGCAATTCATGCTCCGAATATTCACGGTAAGTATCTGCTCTTACCCGCTAAGCTGGTCAACCCAGACCCCTAGCTGGACAACGATATCTCACACCTTTCTTCAGGCGATTCCGGTATCGATGGAACTGAACTTCTACCAAAGGCTACAAAAGTCCCAGTTACAGACAAGAACCCAATTCTGGCAATGCGGGATGCCCTCCTAGCACAACCGAAGGGAACGCCTTGGGTTATAGCAACCGGGACCTTAACCAACGTAGCTTTACTCTTCGCAACGTTCCCTGAAGTAGCAGAGCATATTCAAGGTCTAAGTATCATGGGTGGTGGAGTCGGTGGAGGCTTTACAGATGCGCCTATGAGTCGACTCATTGGTGAAGAGTCGAGGATTGGGAATATCACCCCTCTGGCAGAATTCAACATCTACGTACGCACAACCTACATTTTTTCTTTTCTTGTTGGCCGTTTAACTCTCGTTCTAACGTCACATTTATTGCTACAGTGTGACCCAGAGGCATCCCAGTCTATCTTCAGCAATCCTGTTCTCGCTTCCAAGGCAACTTTGATCACTCTTGACTTAACACACCAAGTTCTCGCCTCGCACTCTGTGCAGTCCCGCGTCTTGCATGGAGGTGATGACCTTTCGGCACCTCCAACAGTCCTCCGGCAGATGCTGTTCGACCTTCTTGTTTTCTTTGCGTCAACTTATGAAAGTGTTTTTGGATTGACCAGCGGGCCTCCCTTGCACGACCCTCTTGCGGTCGCGGTTATCCTGTCGACTCTCAATCCGGAGTATGCGAAAAGACATCCCGATCAGGTCTTGAAGTTCGACGATCGAAACGGAGAGCGATTTGACGTCGACGTCGTCACTGATGGTCTCCATGGGACCGATGTCGAGCTAGTTGGCGAGCTTGGTCGGTCAAAAGTCATGTCTGGTACTAACGGAGTTGCGATCCCTCGGGGGGTGGATCTGGATGCGTTCTGGAATATGATACTCGACTGCCTTAGACGTGCGGATGAATGTAATGCTGCACGGAGGCTGGCGTGATCTATAGATGATAGAAATTGGATTGTTTAAGCCTAAGACGGGTTGTCCGTCGTTTAAACAAGCCATGTAAGCTTATTTGTCTACTTTAGAGATTTGAAGACTTTTGCAGACTATTTGCGCATTCAAGAGTTCAATAAGATGGCTTTCGTATTCGAACTTTGACATACATTAATCGTAACCCATACCGCTATGCAACAAATCGTGCTATATAATACGCCCAGAACATGAACTACAGAAAGTCACAGAGCACATTACCACTCCCGTATACCACCATCGGGACCAAAGAACTCCTTAGGCTGCCAGGGTTCAGTTGTCTGTGCCACGCGCCGGACAGTCTCCTCATCAACCTCGATACCCAGTCCCGGGGCCGTCAAAGCATCAACATAGCCGTCCTTGACGTTGAAGACACTAGCATCCTTGACATAACTAGTGATATCATAATCACCAGCTTCGGTGTTATAATGGATGCCGAGGCTCATCTCCTGGATAACGAAATTAGGAGTGGCAAGATCGACCTGCATACAGGCAGCCAGGGCAATAGGACCAAGAGGACAATGCGGCGCAATCGCGACATCATACGTTTCAGCCATGGACGCAATCCGTCGTAGCTCAGAGATACCTCCGCAATGGCTGATGTCCGGCTGGAGGACATCAACACTGGCATCCTCCAGGAAGCGCTTTACATCCCAGCGGCTGTAAAGACGCTCACCCAGTGCAATAGGACATGACACCTGGTCCGACAACTGCTTGATGCCCTCCGGGTGCTCAGAGAGCAGAGGTTCTTCAAGGAAAAGCGGTTTGTGCGGCTCAAGCGCCTTGGCCAACTGCTTCGCCATGGGCTTGTGTAAACGGCCATGGAAGTCCAGTGCAGCATCCAGACCCAGCGCCTTGACGGCTTTCAGACGCTCGACGCTGGATTCCAGCGCACGCGGTGAATCCAGCCAGTTCACATCCTCCGTGGCATTCATCTTAATCGCTTTGAATCCCTGTGCTAGGCGTGCTTTGCCAGCTGCTTCAACGTCATCCGGTCGGTCACCGCCAATCCATGCGTAGACGGAGAGCTTGTTGCGGACCTTTCCTCCGATGAGCTGGTGAATTGGGACGCCGAGTTTGCGGCCCTTGAGATCCCACAAGGCGATATCGATACCGGAAATGGCGGACATGAAGACGGGACCCCCGCGGTAGAAGCCGAGACGCCAGGCCATTTGCCAGATGTGTTCGATATCACTGGTCTGTCAGCCTCCTGTATACTAACGTTGAGGGGATTGAGGGGATTGAGGGGAAAACATACTCGGCCTCGTATCCCTGGAAGCGCTTGCACAGTGCATTAAGCGTTCCTTCGACGGCTTCTGTGTGCCCTTCTAGGGTGCTTTCACCCCAGCCGTAATTCCCATCTTCATCTATTACTTTGACAAAAAGCCATCTGGGAAGGACACGGAAGTACTCGATGGTCTTGATCTTGGCCATGGTGATTGCGGGGAAGTTGGAGAAGATAACGTTGGGGGAAATAATTATTTAACAGCACCACAAGGCTGAACGAAAGGTTCAGAGTTCAAATTTTATATTTTACTTTCAAAAAGAGAAAGAGAAAGAGACAAAGAGAAGAAAGAAATATGGACTAGAAAGGGGAGGAGGTGGAATAGGAAAATGACATTATTCATGGGCTCATTCGATGCTATCCCACGCGGGGGTACTATAACGTCTCGGAGATTCTCCGCACCGTCTAACCCGACTTACCGAATGATGAAACATTGGTGGACTACGAAAGTGTCAAGGAGGAGATGGTGTTCACTACTTCGTAGGGAGCCTCAAGACTAGGAGCTCAAGAGGCTTTAAGTTTTAAGCCAGGATATGGGTGTGTAGTTGAACAGGGTATGTCAGGGATACAGTCTCCAGGCTCGATGCTTAACGTTCTCGAAGGGATCGACGAGCTTAAAATGTAAGGGATCATTGAATATATGCGATGCGTCGGCCTTGAAAAATATCAGTGGGAATAACCCTTGATACTCGAAGAAGGTGTAGTGGGGACATCCTGCAGCAAAATCGACGAGTCGAATTAGGAGCTGGTTGTACAGTGCAGAAGAAGGATTCTAGAATTCGAGAAGTTTCCCGCTGCATGTCCAAGCGAGCGAGAAATGTCGGGAAACCGAATAAACGACAAATAGTACCCAATAGTGAGAGGGCGAATGGGAATGCAATGCCTCTTCTGGTATCCCATTTGGAATCGAGTAGGGCTCGCATGGAATCACGTTCCCTGACATCTCCCCCGATTAGGCAATCCAATGGACTTCTCCGGTTCTTCGGGTGATTTTCGCAACTTCCAAACGGAACTTCATTCACCTCGAATCATTCGATCTTCTTCCCTCTGGTTACATTCCTCACCGGTTCTTCCCCCCCAACATAAATGGTTTCCTACTACCCCAGTCACCCTGAGGAGTAAGTAGAGGTAGTAGCCACTTACGGCAATCTTCGATCGCATGTTTTGCCCCTTTCCCTCCATCTGCAGATCTTCGACACTGTATCGTCAAGTTGATCCGTCGGCGGACTGCGCCCGCCACTCAACCGCCTTCGCCTTCGGACAGACATGCCGCCGGCCAACTCACCTTCGGTAGGTTGCTCTGTGTTTTCGTACTTTTCCTTCGTTGCTCCGCCGAGGTCAGGAACTATACACACATCTATCTCTTTCCAACCGTGGGCGGACGCCGAGCGATAACGCGGGGGATAGAATGATGGATATCTGGTTCCCGATAACGTGATTCTCTGTGCTCTATTTGAAACTGATACTACCATACCATCTCTCCGTTCAATATCTCATATCTGTGCAGCAGAATACCCCTCATTCTCCTCCCTCCGCTTCCTCACTTCAGCAACTCAGCGCTGTCTCCACTCCCCTTCCATCTCTTCCCACTACCGTATCTGACGATGTTCATGACGATAACGTGAGCTTTCTGCGATCCCGAGTACGCTCTCCACCCGATTCCTCCTCTTCCCTGAGTCGTCAACGCCGTCGTCGACAACAGACCTTGCCAGAGTTCGATCCTATGGATGTGGATGATCCTACACCTTTGCGCATGTCAGTCGAAATCAACCGTCGCATCCCCATCGTGCGCCGTGAACACGATTCCTCCGCCAGCAGCAATAATAATAATAGCAACAGTATGCCTAACTATGAAGGTCGCATTTCTAACCCTCGTTCACTTTATGGATGGGCGCCTGCTTCCGATGACGACGACGAAGAGGATGGCCACGATATGACCTATGGACCACTTCAGGATAGCAACACTATCTCCTCCTGGTTTGGACGTTTGTCTGATCGCAACGCGCCGAGACGCCCTATGCGCCGCGACCCCATCGCTCAAGATCCACACACCTTCTTAGAAGCACACCCGGAAAGCAACACCCAACGTTTGAGTGACTATTCTCCGTTATCGACAACAGAGGCACTGCTACAATCTGTGCGACGCCAACCGCGGTTTTCCCGGACACGGACATTGCATAATTATCTTTTGGACCGTGAAAGAGCCAGTCAGGGCTTGGAAGAGAGCAGAGAACGATCGGGCACTGCAGCTACGTCGCGGGCATACAGATTCCTTCCCAGTAGCCGTGGTGAACCGCACCGACTTCTTACACACAATGAGCTCCGCGCCCGGATAAACGCCCATCGACAACTGCATCTGGATAACCCCCCTAGTCCCCGGTTAAAAGAGACCATCAAATACCTCGACCGTCTACGATATTCAAGTTCCTTCGAAGAAAGTCTGACTTCAGCGGCCGCCGGGGGGTTCGTTCGGTTGGATTTCTTGCCCTGGGATGAGGATGATTTTATTCTAGATACGGCCTCCATCGCGCCACCGCCAATATGTTCCTGGCTTCAGCCTGGGATGGTTTTCTCGGGTTCTCAAAGGGCCGCCAGCAGCGCCAATTCTTTCTCTGCGCAGCGAGTGTCGAGTCCACCATCATCACACGACCCACTGATTGTCAATGGAAGTGAACAGAGCGGTAGTCGGATCCCCGTACAAACAACCAGTGGTCGGCGGTACATGGCCAATAATATTTACAACCTGGGTACTGGTAGGGACGAGAATTGGCCCGTCAAAGTCACCATTCATAACATCAATCCGGAGGAGATGACCCTCTCAGGAACCATGGAGGCATACAACATTCCCGACAAAACATCACCGTCACACGATGCTCATATAGTTACTTTCCTAGAAGGAGAGATCATCGATTTCAACACCCATACACTCGAAACTAAGAATTTCAAAGCCGATGCCGAGATCGACTGTACATACTGGCGTGAACTACAACCGTTCAAAAACTTGTCGGATGAAGCGATGACGCGGAGCCTTGTAAGTCGGAAATGGATAACAGAGGAATTGTCCAAGGGTTGGATTTTGATGAGATGGAAAGGCAAGCTCATGCTCTAGCTTCCTTCTAGGCCCCCAGCATTGCTAACCCAGATACAGAACGCTGTTTCATTACACCCACCGACTCACGACAGGGACTCACGATCTCTGGGTTCTATTACATCTCCCTGCATCGCGAAAGCGGCCATATTGAGGGACTATATTATGATCCGGGAAGTTCGCCCTACCAACAACTATCACTAAAACCGGAGAGTAAAAGGATGGTCCGGCCATCCTACAGGTTTCGCTAATATTTGCATCACTGCCTATCGATTTGGCGTAAGGTCGACCTCTACCAGCAATTTGCATAGCGGGTGTCATCTTTCTGTGGCCGTTTGCGTAATTATTCCGTGTCACTTACACACTCGGTACATCACTTTTGCACAGCTCCACAAATATTCATCTGTACCTTATAGAACAATCCTACACACCAATCTACAATGTACATATCACGGGGGAGATATTCCTTCAATCGTACATGCCATTGGCCTATACTAGGATTAAAAAAAAAGATAAAGATCATGGTCCAAAGACGGGCAAATCAAACCCAATCAACAGAACAGTCATAGGACACAGGGAAGACCTCTCCAAAAGAAAAAAATAAACCCGAACACAACCATCCCATCAATCGAACCCGAACCAGCCCATCATGACGCCACAATCCCTACCCTACCTCCAAAGAGCGAATTTACTGCTCAGTCTGGAAGTAGTTGAGGAGGACAGAGCGCTCCTGGGATTCCTCACCCCAGTCCTTGACAACGACGCAAGAGCAGTTGACAACCTTGCGAGCGTTACCCTCACGGTCAAGCTGGCCTATAGATAACAATTCTAATTAGCCACACAACTCCCCACTTTCACATTTTTTAGACCAAGAGATGGTTTTGAGGGGGGGGGGGGGGGGCAACATACGGAAAGACCGACCCATTCACCAAGCATCTTTCCATCGGGGACCTTGATGAGAGGGATCTTGTGCTCGGAGCACAGGGCAATGACAAGCTTCTTGTAGGCCTCCTCCTCACAGCCCTCGTTGAGGACACACATGTGAGCCTGGCGGCGGTCAAGAGCCTTGGCGGCCTCACGGAGACCACGGGCAAGACCGTCGTGGATCAGGGAGATGCGGAGGACACCCTTGAGGGCGTCGAGGACCGACATCTGGCCACCGGCGCCGGCGTCGGCGCTGACCTCGACCTCATCGGCGGCGGCAACGGGGTTGGAAACAGTCTCTTCTCCGTCCGACTAGTTCATTGAAAGACATGTTAGTGTTGGAGGTCCCATTGTTCAAGGCGATTGTGTATGTGTGGGCGGTTGTGATGTGTGGTGAGTTGCTAGGTCGCCATATCTGTTGTAGCTCTCTCCTCTTTTTTTTCCCTTTTATTCGTTTTCTTGAATGTAGCAATGAATTGGACTGTGGGGGTCTAGTGTAGGGTGATAATCGAGTGGAAGGGGACCACATACCATTTTGTCTGATGGTGTTCTCCTTGTCGGATTATCCTCAAAGAGTGAGATAGATAGGTGTGGTGATGGAGTATACTAGAGGGAGTGTGGAAACGGCGATGAGGTTTCTCGCCTAATTTGGGACCGTGTGCCCTACCGCATATTATGTAATCTCTGGCTTATCGATAACTTGAAGTCACATGAAATGCACCCGCCATCCCACGTGACGCGTTGGGTTCGGCGCTACAATGAGGGGTATCTGCATCTGCACTCCAAATTGTTTGTTACAGCGTGGGAATTGATGACCGCTGGTCATTCCATTGTCTATCCAAAGTCCTATCGACAGACATCACACATCAACAAGGTATCATAGTCATACATCAAGGAAACCTTCCACCTGTACAGGCTGTCCTCATAAATCGCCGGACAAATACTCTTAGAACATTGAAAGAAAAGAAAAAGACATTAGACGTATGTACTTGGTCGGTGACCATAGCCATTGGTTAGGCCTTGCACTCCATTGGGAAGCCCAGCTGTGTCCTCAACATGGGAAGGCCCAGAAATGTGACCATTGGCTTGTGGAAAGTTAAACGCTAGCGGCGCCGTAGGTTCCTGATCTATATGCATCTTCAGAAACTGGAGGTCGAGTCCGTGGAGATGGGGGATGTGGGGAACAAGGTCCATAAAGTCGGAAAGCTGTGTGCCAGTCAGCAACCACACCTGGCATCGAAACCAAGCAACAGAGATCAACGTACCTTAACCCAAAACACATGTTCCATATCGAAGTATTTTGGTCGTGTTTCGCTATCCTTCTGCATGACTTGTCCAAAGGACGAGTTCATGAAATCCGCGTCATCCGCCTGAACAAGCATCCGGCGTGTAACGCGCCAGAGATTCATCCGCTGTGTCGGCGTTGCATCACGCTTCTCCCAGCTGGAATACTGTGCGAGCTGAAGGTCATTCGTCGCTAGTAACGGGGCAACTAGGTAATTAGGCACCCATTTCTCTACGGCAGCGTCCGGGGCACAGGAGGGGTCGAGCTGCCGAGTCTCTGCGGTGACGACAGGCATGAACTTCTTTAGCCATAGATGACTTTTTGCCTTGGGGTCATTGGATCCAACCAGATTAGCTGCAATGCGAAGTCGACTTGGCAAAGCATCTCGTCGTCGCTGTTCTTGCTCTTCCTGCTCCCTGCGTGCTTTGGCAAGGCGTAGCCTTTCTTGCTCTAGTCGCTTCTGGCGCTCATCTTCCGCTTGTTTGATGCGTCGCTGCTCGGCCTCTTTGCGTTTGCGCTCTTCCTCCGCGGCTTTTTCCTTTTCCTGAGCAAGGCGGGCCGCATGAGCAGCGCGTTCCTCCTCTTCCTTGTCCAACCGAGCCTTTTCGGCTTCGGCAGCGAGACGAGCTTCCTCTGCCAGGCGTTCTTGTCTAGCCTTTCGGGCTTCCTTCTGTCGACGTGCCTCTGCCTCTGCCTCAGCTCGTTCGGTATCGTCGTCCATAGGGATATCGTTCAGGCCATTGATATCATGTCTCTCCTGTTCCTCCTTAACCGGCTTCCGTTCAGCTGCCTTGTGGGATGGGGCGTCCAGTTGACATAGTGGATCTGGCTTGGACTCTGAATGGTGAAATTCGTCATCCTTCCGGCGGGGCTTGGCATCCCCTGTTGCGTGATCCTGTTTGACACTTCCATTCGTGATGTTAGGGGTCCCATCTTCAGACAAAACACGTCTTTTCTTCTGAACAGTATCACGAGAATGCCGCTCGGGTTCTGTAGCACGACCTCGCTCGGGACTCGCGCTGCTACGTCCACGCTTAAAGGGTGGTGGTCCGGACTTTGGGGGTTCGAGTTGATCAATACGCGTTTTTGAGCTTTCATCCCGGCTCGACAAGGAATCGGACGAAGGCAAGCTAGGCCTCCTTCGATCTTGGGGAGGTCGCCCAGCGATCAAGCGTCTTCTCTTAGGAGCTTCCTCGCCACGGCTAGACTCACCATCCCTTGATAAAAGTGGCTGCTTCGGTCTGGGATCTGGACGTGCGCTATCAGGATCGGTACCCGTAGTATGAGCTGGTTTCGGACGGACTGAACTAGACTTCTCCTTGACATGAGCTACGTTGTCCCGCCTTTTCTCTTTTGTCGAGGCTGCATCCTTGGAGGCAGAATCCCTATAGCCCGGGCTTCCATTAGTTTTTCTGGGTCGACCTGCAGGTGACGGCGAATCTCTGCGTCCAGGACGCTTGTTTTCCTTGTCCTTGTCACGTGCTCTACGTGGCGAGTGAATATCTTGCTTGCGTGACTTTTTGGTTCTGACATGATTGTCATATGCATCTCGAAGAAGATCGTATTCGTCCTCCCAGTTTTCCGCTCGACGTTCCCTAGAAAGCTCGAAGTAAGTCCGATCCCTGTAAAGGCGACGAGTGGGGTTAAACTCCGGCTGATTGAGCAGAATCCTAATGACGGCAAGGTTGCCCCTTCCAATCGCAGCGAGCATGGGGGTATTGTAACCAGGCTTCTGGGAGCCGCCCTGCACCGGATCGGGATCGGGGTCCGCGTCTCCCATACCGAGCAGAAGCGAAATCACCTCGTCATGGCCACCTTTAGCAGCTGCAATCATGGATTCAGGATCAGCCTTCTGTCCCACATTGAGGATGTTGGCAACCCCCACAATATCTCCTTTGGCGGCGAAGGCTTGTAGATTCTCTGGAGTAGCTGTGGTCCACAAGAGATCATTCCGTGTGGCCTCGCTTCGCACAGTTTTGCGTTTCGTCGTAGTGAATGGCGGGCTACGTTGTCTATTCACAGGTGGCGATTCGCGCGTACTTTCGGCAGAAACTCGTCGGGACGATGTCTCTTTGTTCTCAGATCCAGCTCTCTCCTCGGAACGACGACTAGGTCTCGGGTTGGCTTTGGCCTGTGCAAGCACCCGACGAATTTCCTCGTAATCTTCACTATCAGATGGGACCAAATCATACGGCTCATCACCTTCAGCGTTAACAAGACGGGGATTGCGCCGGCTGCCAACAAAAGCTTTATAACATCCAAGTGGCCGTTTTCAACTGCATCGATCAACGGTGTATCTTTGTCAATGTTCTTGGTATCGATCTCACAACCAGAATCCAAAAGAAACTTCACAATGGGTCCACATCCCTCCAAAGACGCAATCTGCAGAGGCGTATTGCCGGCATTGTCGGCAACATTCAAGTCCTCTGGGCGTTCCGCGTGCCTTGCCATGGCCGTCTCCAATTCTTGTGCTGCACAAGCACGTGCAAGACGTGTCCGACCATTCTGATCGCGTTGTTTCTTGTGACCCGTTGGCCTAGCCGGAGAAGCCGAGGCACCATCAACCGATCCGAGTTTGCGAAGATGCGCACTAGGTAGCGGAGATCCACTTGTTGATGATGACACAGACTGCCGGTCTTCCGAACTTTGTCGTGGATATCCAGTAATAAGTGGCGTCGGTGCCTTCTTCTTTCGTTGTAAATCACCAAGCTGGGGACCAGAAGCAGTTCGCTTGTGAGCAGATCGGACTGGCGAGGCCGACCGGTCAGTCGATACCGGCCGGGGGAAAGTTACACTGCTTAAGTCCTTTCGCTCCCGTTCACGAGATGCTGCGGGTTCTCTCAGGCGAGTAGGACGGCCCGCGTCCCCCTCACCATCGATAGTCTCACTGAAGCTGCGCTTTCTCGAGGTTCTGGGTACGGAGGTAGTCGAAAGTTCGGTTCTACTCGAAAGAGGCTGCACATCCTCAGGCTTCTCTACTTTCACAATCGACGGCGGAGACCCTGTTCTTTTCTTCGGGCTCAGGAGACGTGAATCCCGGTCGCGTCCATCGGAATAATCGCCATCCGTCAACTTTCTCTTTCGCACCTGCAGGTCGTTAGGAGGAAGATCACTCTCCACGGCATCAACATGGTCATCATCATCACGTCGTTTCGGTTCATGCTGTATGTACTTCCGTCTCTTTTCCGGTGACAGGGACTCGCGGCCCGATTGGATTATGGTTTCTGCCTCCGAGTCAGCCTTGGGGCTTGGTGGCCCTTCGCCAGCCCCAGCAACAGGATCAACCTCTTTGGCGCGACCGTCCTCTCTCCTGTAGGCAGGGAATGGAGACGACCTCTTAGGAGACCGTGGACCTGGAGGAGATCGGTGGTTCACTTTGACCGCAAGAGCACTGTGTCCGGCATCTAGGGCAGCTGGCAGGGAGGAGACAGCATCAACATCACTCATAGCGGTGGCACTCGATTTCTGGGGGTTCCGCTCGTCATTTTCGGGGGCCGTGGCGAAAAGGAAGACTCGTGGTCAGACACCAGCAAGTATGCGCGGAAGCTGGTGCTCGACCACGCTAGATGGTAAGGAATCGTTCTTTGGGTCGGTCCTTTGCGTACAGCGGAAGCGATAATTCTCGGCGAGTGGTCAGGAGGGCGCAGTTAATCAGTCGAGCTACAAGGGCAGCAGTATGAGGGAAAGAGATGAGTAGATTTAGAACTCGGAAAAAGAGTTAATATTGCGGGAGACGGACAAAGAGGTAACTGAAGATGAAGGAGAAATAAAATTGGCAAGGAAGAAATACAGTCGACAAAGAGACGAGAAGGTGATTTTTGAGGTTCAAGGTGGGAGAGGAAAAGATTGGGGGAGGGGGATTGAAAAGAGGAAGAAGACGAGAGAGAGAGAGAAGAGAGTCGAAGAGTTGCGTTGAAACAGCCGACCACTCGTTTGGGGTTTAGGGAAATTTCGTGGTAGTAATTTAGCAGTAGAGTAGAAGCAGTAGTCCGCAGCACTTGTCGTCCAGAAGCGGGTTGGTGGTAATGGTAATTATTGCCCCGGGAAACTTACAGTCGGGGGGGGGGTACTCCTCTCTTGTTTTGGCCACCAAGACAGAAGCACCAAATGCTTTTTCGCTAACTTAGAAAAGGCCTCGTTAGTGGTGGTTACTATCTACCACCAAGTAGTCATGGGTGATGGTATGATACGGTACGAGAAACATAAACCCCATCTTTATTATCCACTAAGGCCGAGCAAAGTACGTTTCAATCTTGATCACATCACCCAAGTTTTTTTCCGTTTTTCCTTTTTTTCCTTTTTCCTTTTTCCTTTTTTTTCTTACTTTTCTTATCTGTGGGTGTAATGGGTCAATCCTCTAATTCCCATACTTCCCCCTCTTTGAATGCATAACGACCACCATAATACGTAATGCTTACAGATGCAGCCGCAACGGAGCTACAGGGAGGCAAGATGAAAGGCCCTTCCGAGTCTCAAGATCCTGCGCGAAGGCCCAAAAGCGGGCGGGGGGCGGTCAAAAAGTGGCGTATGAATGAATTAATTTTCTCTTTTTTTAGGGTGGTGGTGCCTCTGAAACCTGCACTTTGGAACGGAGGGCAAGAGGTGGTGCGCCAGTCACCCTCTTTCCTGTGGGCTTTGAGAGGAATCCCTGGAAGCTGCGTAGGCTATCAGACTACCAAGGCGTCAATTTGCCCAGGTTGAACCAATGACCGGGCGGACCGTCGCCCGCTCATTACTATTTCCGGCCTAGACAGCCTTTCTCCCAATTTGGCAGACCCACGTTGAGTCGCAGCGATCTGCTGATTTCCGTCCAATCAGCGCATAGCATTACTGCCTGGTTATCGCCCCACTTCGCCGCCGTCTCTGGTTGGCATCGACATGGATTATTGGACCCGTCGATGGATCGGCCTTAAAGGAGAAGGGGGGAAATGGTGGTAATGAGGAATGTACCAATGTAATGTGCGGCGGTATTTTATCTGTGAAGAGTCATTCCTCCGTTTGAGCATGAATAACTGCGTGGTTTTCCTTTCTCTGTATTTTTTTTTTGTTTTTTTAATTTTCTTTTTGTTATTTTTTGTATCCTCTCTAGAAAAAGTCGGGGAAAATGACCAATGCAGGAGGTCTGTTGGTATGAGTCAAATATTCTTTTGAATGTACAAAATGAAATGCGTTGTTTACTTACCGCGTTACTGACTAATAATTACTTTACTCCAGGGATACCAAACAAAGAGGCAAAATTTAGAGCTAAGTTCATGTTGTTCTCTACTGGCTTCTCACGAGACCACAGTGGAACCCAAAGGATGCCGATTATTACTCGGTTTGGGGGTTTGTTTATGATTTTATGACTGCTCATCTTGCCTTGGCCTGTGGAGTCTCGGTGGTTTTTTGTTCTCCACAAACAGCAGTCGAACGTGTCTCATCGTTGTGACAGAACAGGGGACCATCGTCAGTGTAAGTAATGCGAATACGAGGTTTCACCTGCAGGCAAAGTCCAGATCGCGTCCTGGAACCATTCCATGAGCAAAACAAACCCCAGAGTGGTGTGCTGCCTGTCGACTAGTCCTTTCAAGTTTTTTGATCTTCAATCAATCCCCCTCCTTACCCATCGTCTGCGGGTTTCCTCCACGGAGGGGACAGAATTTTCATGACGATGGACTTTCTTCCCAGTCTCGTCGATCGGGCTCTGGCTACTGCCCACATGGACGCCGTGGATGTCCTTCGAGCCTTCTTCCTCTTTGCATCGTGTACGGTATGAAAACATGTTGACAATGACGTAGTGGCAGAACGCCGAGGATCATACGGCATCAGTCTACCAATTTTTTTTCTATCTAAGATGACTTCAAAACTAAACTCCCCAGATCCTGTCGGTCAGCCTGTTGGATTCCCTTCGTTCGCGCTTCGTCCCTTATGGCGCTCGTGCAACCGTGACGGTCGAGTCGGATTCTACCCCGTCTAAGCCTTCGAGCAGCTCCCCGATAACTCACATTCTCGACTATCTTGCCTCCTTGAAAGTTCCACACAGCTATTTCACACAGTTCTACGTCATCTCCCTGCTATCCTCAATTTTCTGGGCCCTTCAGCTTATGTGCCATGGGCAAGCGTTCCAAGCCATCGCGACGAGGGTTCACTCAGAGCACCTACAGAGGACTATGTCGATAAACCAGGTTATGTTGTGTTGGGTACTGATGCTCGCGCAAGGTGTAAGACGGCTACATGAATGCTTCGCCTTTTCCAGGCCTTCTTCTTCTCAGATGTGGTTTGTCCACTGGCTAGCAGGCATTGCCTTCTATCTTGCAGTCTCAATCGCCCTCTGGATTGAGGGGACAGGTATGCAGTTCCCATGGCCAAGCACGATTGCTGTCCCGCTAATTTCAATCGGTTCGAAACTCGCAGAAACGCTGCTGTCCCATAGATGGAGCCTCGACGATGTAACAGTGAACAACGCCCCAAGCCTTCGTACGTTTCTCTGTTTGCCGATCTTTCTGTTTGCATCTGGCCTGCAACATGACGCCCACCACTATCTTTTCTCTCTCAAGAAGTACACTCTTCCCTCTCACCCCTTGTTCCGCAGCATCGTATGCCCGCACTACACAGCTGAATGTGCGATCTACCTATCATTGGCTCTGCTTGCCGCTCCCCAGGGAGAAATGATCAACAAGACTGTTTTGTCCGCTGTCGTCTTTGTCACGGTCAATTTAGGCGTCACTGCATCCGAGACCAAACGCTGGTACATGCAGAAATTCGGCGAAAACTCAGTGCGGGAAAGGTGGAATATGATACCATGGGTATACTAATGCTGTAGTATTGAAATATTTGTGGAGTCGCTTATCCCTGGTAACTGGAGGTGCGAGCAGTATCACCGCCCACCCAGGAATTTCATCGTATTTCCCACCTTCGCGACCTTGAGTACATCCCGATACGTCAGACTAATCCTAGTCTCCCTTTCAAACCATCCACACCGGTATCGATCCTGTTCCCGCAACAAATCCCAGTTACATATAGAGTCAGGGCCTAGCCCTTCATCCCTGGTTGTCTCCGCGATACCATGCAAATAGTCTGTGTAGATCTTTTTGGTTGTAACCAACAAACTTCGTCGCTCCTGCAAAATGCGCTGTTGCGGTCTACGCTCCTCGCCGTCCCAGCCCAGCCCTTTCTGGTACAAGTCCAGCACAATTGGCGCTCCCAAACTCACCGTGGCAACTAGTGGGCAATAGGCAGCACCATCTTCATGCGGCATGATGCCCTGTCCGGGATAGTACTCGTTCACTAGAACATGATTTGGGGCCTTGTGCGGGGCATCAGCAAAGATACCTAGCAATTCAAAGCGAGAGATGACGGGTGAGACGAGCCAGGATGGAAGGGAGGAGGAAATAAGGGCGTTGGACTTGGTTAGGGCAGAGGGCCATGTTTGGAGACGACGGTGGGACAGATGCGTCCAGCGGGGCAGAGGGACTGTGGTTATCTGTCATGCAGCATCATCACTCCAATCAGTATCCAAGTCTCGTTGGCAGACTCCTACCTAGTACGCACTGTGCCCGGCCATCATTCCAATCGGCGTAGCCCGTAGACAGGACACGCCAGTGGAACACTAATGTACAGCATATATACCTTCTGTAACAGCACCTCTTCCTCCTCTTCCGTGATGAAATCCGCTATGTAAAACGCATCGTCCGGCAACGACTTGATCCGCGTCGTCTTAAGATCTACATTCATCTGGGACCGTACACTGCACCACTCCTTGGTACAGATCTACAATCCCACTCGATCAGATAATGATAAACATTCCCAGAACCAGGATAGAGTGGAACTTACCTTTCAATACCCTTTCAAGAACTAATAAGCAACAAAATAAAAGTAAAAATAAATCCCCCACCCATCAAACTCAGCCGGAACAGAAGGGAAACGTTCGGGTAAAGTCATAAAGTCATGTCGTCACCTGCAAAGCATCAAGTAGAGACGAAGTCATCGCCTCAGGCATCCGGGCATACCCCACCAAAGCCCCACATCTGTGACCTCAACATCAGATCTCAATTTGACTGCCCATAACAAGATCTCGACCCAGCATTCAGATATTTGGAAGAGGCAAGAGATAAGCACCTTCTCGAAGGGTCAAAAAAGCAAGCCAAAAGTATTACCTTAAAAAAAGCCTCCACAAACTAAAAACAAGGTTTAAAAAAAGAAAAAAGAAAAAAGAAAAAGCATTTACCCAAAACAATCACAAAACAACACAACCAAAATGGCGCCCAAGAACAAGGGCGGAGACAAGAAAGGCAAGGGAAATGATGGAGGTGATAAGGGGGGCAAGGGATTGAAACCGGCTACTTCGATTAATGTACGGCATATTCTTGTATGTATTCTCCCCCCCCTCTTCTTCCTCTTATTATCTCCCTTTAGATTGGGTTTTGGGGCAATATATATAAAACGGATGTATGGGGTTGAGTCGGTTCCGTGTAGATTGACTACCGTCCGTCAATAACGTCATGGGTATGAGACATTTATTTTCTAATGATACTCGGGTTGAATTAGTGCGAGAAACACTCAAAGAAGGAGGAAGCTCTGGAGAAACTCCGCAATGGATCTAAGTTTGACGATGTTGCTAGGGAGTTTTCGGAGGATAAGGCGAGACAAGGTATGTACTCTTCTTTCTTTCTTTCTTTCTTGCCTGTGACTTTCTATTACGCTTGTTTTGAATGAGCAGAGATGTATTGATGGCTGTGTATAGGTGGTTCTCTTGGCTGGAAGGTCCGGGGAAGTCTTGATGGCACCTTTGAGAAAGCAGCATATGAGCTGGAGCCTAGTACGACGGCGAATCCGAAGTATGTGGAGGTGAAGACTGGGTTTGGATACCATATTATCATGGTTGAGGGGCGGAAGTAAAAAATACCTTCCTTCTCTTATACAAATCTTGACCATTCCATTCTAAAAGCATGGAGACTCTTAAAATGAGATACTACCATATCAATACCAAAAGAAGATAATAAGTCTCATTAACTAATCAAAGGCTGTAGTTTTATTTAAACGGTCTATATATACATGAACTAAGCAATACTTTACTGGCTCTTTGCAGCCTTCGCCCGCTCTTTCGCCTTCTTCTCTTGTCTTTGCACCATGGCCTCGGCACCAATGCCACCAAAAACAAGGCCCACACCCAGCCACTGCCCGGAAGATAGAGAGTGGCCGAACCAGAAGACACTCAGGAGCATGGTCAGCATTTTACGTGTGACAGTGACCGTCACCAGGAGCAGAGACGAGAAGCGGGAAAGAGTGTAGAAGATAAACAGCTGTCCAATTGCACCGCAAGCTGCGAAACCTAAGACATGCTTCAGAGCTTCAGGATGCCTTGACAGGAAGGAAATGGCGGACGCCAATTCGGTCTCAGTAGACGGGGGAATAGGAATGGGGAGAATGGCGTGCAGAATGCCGGTGGACGACAGGTGGGGCATCACAAGGAGATACGTGCTGGTTAGGAGAGTCGAGAGGACATTCTGCGCTACCATCATCTGCGGCCCCGTGAAGCGGGTGTAGATCTGTGGGGAACTGAAGACGTGATCTTGAGTAGTGTTTGTGAGACCATCCAAGAGAAGATTAATGGAAAGGAGGAAAATTCCCCACATAGATGAGCCGGACTGGTTCTTTGCGGCGGATGCGGCGACCTTCTTGCTTGTACCCGGGTGGTGAAGGGTGAAAGTTGCGACTCCGAGGGTGACCAGGAGAACGACTCCATATTTATACAAGGGGTACCTTTTCCGGAAGATGGTCAAATGCAGGAACATGACTGGCAGGAGCTTGCACGATTTTGCAAGGATAAATGTCAGATAATCAATATGCGCAAGACTGGCGTATCCAAATGGCGATGCGAGTGACGAAGAAATGCTGACGAGGAACAGAGGGAACAAGATCTTCTTGGTCGGGAAGATTGATGGTATCTTCCGGCCAGCCGGGGTCGAGAAAAAGAGGTACAGGAAGCCTGTGATAGCGGCAAATGTGGACTGGATTGTGTTCAAGACAATCGAAAACGTGAAGCGCTCGGTAGGCGGTTCTGGTTCAGCTGCAGTTGGAGGGCGGACAGCGTAGGCGACTGTAGTGATCGCTTCTTGAAGGACGCCCCAAGAGAGACTTGCGCGACTGTTAGTTACTTGCGAAGCAAGAGTCAAAAGCTGTCCAAGTCACTTACAACGACGCATAAATCCCAAGAACACAAATCGCAAGTTGCGCCAAACCTGGAGTCTCTAGAGCAGCTTCATGCGCGACTTGTCCTTTGGGCGCACTGCCATTGGCAGCAGGCTTCTTGGCGCTGCCATTCTGTTGCTTTGCTTGTGAATCAGATCCCTCCGGGGGCATGTGCATCAATTCAGAAGAAGTGGCCCGTTGCAAGGGCGTTGCTTGCTTCTGGCGCGCCATCGAAACAAGCTACAGTAGACCAAGATCAAACGAGGGACAAAGGTAATTAAGTAGGATGAGACAGAAAGAGAAACGAAGGGAAGGTCTCTATAAGAGAATGAAAGAGAAATATGAAAACATAAGCAGAAAATGAGAAACAAGAGCAGGGGGTAATCAGGGCCAGAAATAAGGAACCCCAAGCCGATGATGCCATGTGTTCTTCTTTTTCCCAAAAAAGAGGAACGCTAACTTAATTTTGTGAATAATTAAATCGGATTTAATTTTCGATCCCCACTTCTAGGGAACTTTTCCTCTCCACTACCGTTAGAGAAGTTTGGTACAAGAACCAGAAGCTGAAACTCGCCTCTTGATTTCTCTTTGTCTCAATAGATAGCTTATCCGAGCAATTCTGTGTCAATTTCTCAAATTGTGTTCTACATTCACCGATTTCGCACCGCACATTCCACAGTCGCAACAAGTGAACGAAGGGAGGAGCAAAGAAGGCAAAAAAGGAAGGAAGAAAGAAGAAAGGAGACAAGCAGGCAGGCAAAGAGAGACAGAGACAACAACTAAAGGGCATAAAGGGGAGACAAAATGGCATCAACAACGTCCGCTCCCCTTGCGACACCAGGGCTATCAGCTCTCACCAACCTCATCTCCACCTCCGCATCCTCCGATCCCCTCTCCGCAAGCACAATCCAAATCCTCCACAACCTCCAACACCAGCACCTATGGACTTCACTCCAAGTCCACAACCTTAAGGACCCATACCTTAGGGCTTCGTCGCTAGGAGAAGGGCTAGCAACAACGCCTTCAGAAGATCAAACAGCCCCCCAGTACCTAATCTCCGGTATACCTCCGCATCGAGTCTACACACATCCGGATGAGCAACTATACCTACTAGAGCGAGGACTCCGTGAAGAAGACATCGAGCTGGAGCGCATGTTTATTCTACCGACTGTTAAGAATCAACCGTGGAGTTTGCGCAAGATGGCGTCAGTGTTCGATTCGCTTCCTGGCGAGGCTGACATTCAGGCTGAGGAGGCTTCAATGAATGACGGCGAAGAAACAAATGATGGGGGCGGTGGAGAAAAAGCGGCCAAGCTGGTAGAATACTACGAATATAGAAAGAAGGCTCGTCTCACGAAGGAGTGGGGTGGAAAGAGGCTCCTCCTTGCTATGGTGGACAGGGGGATGGGCGGTGATGGGACGGTGGTCTATTATGTTGTCCAAGAAGGTGCTGTGAAGCCTCGACAAAATTAGAAACTCTCCGTCCAAATTGCAGTTATGACACCGGTTTACGATCCACTACAGGGAGTACAACATGCGGGGTAATATATCATATCGAGTCATGAGAGGTTACCGTCAATCTCTTCGATGTGTTATACAATTTGAGCTATACATTCAAGTGCTAAACATGGGATTGTCTTGGAGCACATACATGAGACAAAACAGACCCGTTAATTGCAATAGGGTATCGTTCAAACAAATATCAGAGGACCCGGAATACACAAAATGACCCACAAATCTCTGGCGCCTACTCATGAATTGCCATACGCACGGTGATTCTCTTCGACTAAGTCTTGTTCTTGATGGCAGCTTGTACAATACCTTTCGTACCATTCCCTGACGTCGTCGGATAAATCAGCGAACGCAGCCTGACCTGTCCGGTCCACCTGCATGTCTACCTTGTCACTGTCACTACTCTGTCCGAGAAGGGCTTCGACTTGGTCACAACGTCTCAGTTCTTGTCGGAGCCAACGCTCCCATTCGTTCTGGAGGATCTCTCTTTCGATGCTGTTCACCACGCGTAGGCCTACCACGAGGTCATGTCGATGCATAGCCAGGCGTTCACGAGTCTGCTGGAGCCGTCTGGCTGCGCTCTTCGTCGCTGAATCTCTCGGACCGGACGTACTGATGGATAGCGGGGTTCCAACATTCCGTATTGTTTGCTGGTGGAAGGTGGCGAAGCAGTCACTGACATCGTCGCTCGTATGTCCGAGGGTTGAGTTTGCAATTACTTCATCGATGTCCCTCATGTAGATAGCTTTGCTCATGACATGGTCCGGGTGAACTCCCAGACGAGCCATGAAATTCTCGGCTTTTCTTTCGTACCACCAATCATAGGCATCCCGTGAGGTATAGAAACCATTTATCAGCATGCTGGATATTAACAAGGCAAGGATAATTAAATTAGCGTTTGCAGTCTTCCAGACCCAGCGAAAGAGGGCAAATGTCCAAAGCATCACGGACGAAACGGCACTTTCGAGGAAGCTGACGAACGTCTCAAATAGAAGTTGGACCAACGTCCTCTGAGTGCGAGGATTTCGAATCTCTATCTTGAAGTCTGACTCGCCTAGCTGTGATACGGTGTTCTGACGGCCAACGTGACCGAAGATTGTAATGGCTTTCTTGGTTCGGCTGTGTGCACCGAGCCTACGCACTTGCTCGCTCACGAGATCCACAAGATCCAGAGCATCTTGCTCTAGGTCACCGGTTGCTTGTTTGTCAATGACACCTGATAATCATTAGCAATAATTTTTGCGGACCTGGTTCTGTCATACTCACGTTGAATGCCATAGGGAGACCACAACCACTCCACCTTAGTATATATAGCAAGCTTACTCTTGCCCTTCGCGACAAAAGTGATCACAATCTTACTGACCAGCCTGAACGAGCGCTTGAAAGGAAGATGCCAAGGAGTCCGTTTGTCTGTTATCACGTAGCAGAGGTGGTCATTAAGGACATCTATCATCTGATAATCGGATATGGTCTGGCCGTGCTTATGACCTAGTACATGGCGCATTAGTTGTAGTTCTATAAAGCACATAAAGGTTGATTCACATACCAAGCATATTCGTTGTCTCAATTTGATACCTGAAATCTCGCCTCAAATGATTAGATTCATTGCGAGACCAAGGTCCTTGCTTGATATCTTCAAACTAATCAGCAATGCTCTGCCTTCCATACGGGTTCATATAGCTTACCTTGAGCCCTTCTTTGGTGCAAAAGGAGCTGCCAGACAGCACTCTTGTCGCCGAAAAGAATATGGAAAACCGCCTTGGGGCTGAGATCAAACACCTTCTCTGCTGCAAGATGAAGGTTGCCTTGAGGAACATATTGAACGGGTTGAGTTGGCAATCTGAACTTCATTACATCCTTGCCGTTGCTGCCCTTCTTCGAATGCATATCTAAGCCTTTCTCGATGTAGATGGCCGGCCGAATATCCTTCCGTGACCCTGGAGCTGCAGCATCTACTCCAGAAATTTTCTCGTCCATGCCCACGTCTTCCCAGCTATCAACGCTAGGAGTTCGGGTTGCCGCATCTGCTTCCATTTTATTGAGAGCATTAAAGATTGCTTCAAGCCCCAGAGGTTCAACAGCGGTCGTATCGTCAATTAAGAAGTTAAGACGTCTCTGGAGGAGTTTCAATGGCTCGAGGAAAGTCTTTACCGTAATTCGACCTGGGATGTCTTCACCGGGCCTCGGAACAGTGTGAAAAAATAAAAAGTCAGAGTCTCTCCCAGCAGCGGCTGTCACTTCTTTGATACTCTCTAACGAGACACTTGTTGTTAGTACAAGCCCAAAATAGTGGCTATAGAAGTATAAGTCGCGGGTCGTAACATAAGCTCTTCCAGGGAACTCTTGCTGATCATTCATAGCATATGTAGCTCGGAAAACCATCACTAAAGGCTCCTCTTTTTTGACGTTCGGGAAAAGCAGCCGGAATTGGGCATCCTGAATCTTAAGCTGCTGTGGATAGTAACTTGGATACTCATGCGTAACCCCCAATACTGCACGCTGCACTTGGGATGCATTCCCGTCCAGGCTAACTGTCTGTCTATGGCGGGGACCAAGCTTGTGTTGCTTAGCACCAGTGGCACTAGTGGTATTCGCTTCTGTCGACATTACGTGCTTTGATGAGTCACTCATTCGTGAGGACGGTCGTTGTTGAGAGGCTGCATCCTGTTCCGTATCGGGGCACCCCATGCGTTCTAGTTCAATCCTGTTTACAAAGCTCCAGTTAGAGCTACCCCACAGGTTCGCCATCATACCGCTTGGCATGCCGCCAGTCTTGTCAGCATGTCCCAGCCCGATTCCTCTTTCATTGCTCACGATAACAGCCGCCTTGCTCATACTTGTGGGTGCAGGCGGGTTTGCTAGGGTCGGTGGAGCAAGGGTTGTGGGTGGATCAAAGCGGTTAGACATACTGCGTCCCCTGTTCGGATCACCGTCTGCCACACTATAAGGAAGTGCGGTACCGGAGACAATAGTGTTATGGCCAGCAGAGATAAGACTGGCTATCCCACCTCCAGCACCTGGTATGGATGTAGAAGGCTGTACATTGTTGTTCATTTTGCGGTGAAGGTCCAGTTTCTGAATAATTCGAGATGTATGTTCTCTGGGGGAAGTCTCGCAATCAAGTCCAGTGAGGCGTCGGCTGATATCACTACTGTTTCGAAGAGAGGCCGGGTCTCTTTCTGGGAGAGGAAGCATGCCATTGCGGTCCGACGAATTGTGTTCGTCGTTTGAGTGAGGTGTTAAAGAATCCGCTGGGTCAGCAGTGAACTCTGGAGCTGGAGGTTGAGAAATTGCGAAGGCCGGATCTTGGACAGTAACTTTGCCAGAAACCGAAAGATCTGTACTCGCTGGGTTTTCCAAGGCTTTCCGTTTAGCAGCCTCAAAAGCTGATATCCACTCCATGAGTTCCTTTTGTGTCTCTGCCTGGAGCATGACACTGTTGCTTTTTGTCTTCACCTCAAAGCAAAACCGTCGTTCTTCTTGGAATGCCGCTCGAACACTACAGAGTAAAACACCAATTCTTTCACTTTCTTCGACACCGCCAGTTCGCGGGCCCTGCACAAGGCAGCTAAATATGCCATTCTTCAAGAATATCCAGCGTCTAACCCAAGCAGTCCGTGTAGGCTTGCCATAGAGTGTTCGCAGATACACCCATCCCTGTTTTTCAGGCCTGGCTTCTTTCGTCATGCTAAGATCCGATAACGGGCGGGACCCAAGGTAAGGAACGGTAGACACAGAGTAGTCGTCAAGCTCGCGAGAAGGTCTAGCCGCCGTCTCTGCAGCTTCTTCAATTTCCTTCCTTGCAGAAAATAGCTCTCTCTTAGAAGACCTTTCACTTGCATCCATTTCAAGTACCCAGCCTTTTATCCTGTCCATCTCATGGGCCCACTTGGCAAAGCCTGCGCCGTTTATTTGGAAGAAAGTCTTAAACTCCCGCCATTGGTCAAAGGACACACCTACCAAGAGCCGATCAAGGCCATTTCGTATTTGGGGGGCTTGTACTGAGAAGTCCATCGAAGCCTTGAGATAAGCTTTGCGAGCCTCGTGAAGTTGAAAGGCATCTTCTCTCAGAGACGAAGGTTCCTTCGATTTAGACTGCGATGAATATCTAGACAAGAGGTAGTCATAATGTTTTTGTGTCTGGTCGAGCACTCGACGGGTCTCCTATAGCGGGGTTAGATACTGATAGACCGGCGCTGGTTGTGTAGTTCTAGGGTCACCTTGAAATTTCGCAGATCCTCTTGGATAAAGATCCTTATAGGTTCTGCAACCAGCATCTCAATCTTTTTTGAAGTAGACACCAGCCCATTCCACAAGTCCTTTGAACTATCCCCGCATCTCCTCATTGACAATAGCGTATAATCATGGTCGAGAGCAGCTTCTGAGACTGCGACGGGGTGTGTAGAATATGACAGAAAGGTGTTAACAATACTCTCCATGGATGCTAGCCCCATAGAGAGCTTCGAAGCAGCCCTCGCATAGCCATCGAGCCATCTTTCTAGGAACTCAATCTGGTCGGCAAAGTGTAGCGTGGTGGCACGGAATGTCGGCGAGTCGAGTGCGGCCTCCTTTAATCCAACTGGGCTTTATCAATGTTGTTAGTATCATCATTGATGCTTCTGGCCATAGAATACAATATTTGCACAACTCACACCACACTGACGAGCTTCCCGACTTGGGGCACAGGGATCTGTTGCTGGGTCGACATCTAGTGTATGTCACCGGCCATACACTTGACGCGAGGAAAGGTAGCGATGAGGACACACAAACAATGGTCCCCGGAGTAATCAATTTATCAATATAAGGGGCATTCGAAACAAATAGGGGTATGGGTCAGAGAAGGAAGTAGAAGTCATATAGTCCCGGAGCTTGGAGCGAGCGCCTCCTCCGTCGACTCCATTCGGGATTGACCAAGTCTCACGAATGATCTAATTGGCTACGTCAGTGATTTGTTTTGCAGCCTGGATCCTCAGGCACAGTGTGGATCTTGGATATTTAGGCGGTGAGAGTGGGCGGTTTTTCTGCCGCCTGCTATCACTTTTTTTTTTCGGGCGCATGGCGGCTTAGTTGAACCGGTCGGCTTCGCACGAGCATAACTTTTGATTCTATTAGTGGTACTTGACATAAACATGGAGCCACCAGCAAAGAGGCCGCGAAAGCTTTTCGACGATGACAGCTCCAGTGATTCCGGAGATGAGTCCGGCGGAGTCCCTGTCAACAATGGAGTTACCTTCAAGGTTAATGAAGAATATGCCCGTCGATTTGAACACAACAAGAAGAGAGAAGAAATGCAGAAACGTACGTTTATATGTCTCATGCTCCTACGTATATACGTGTACTAAGAATAGAAACGTCTACAGTGGAATCAAAATTAGGTAAAGGTTCTGCCTTTGGAAAACGCGGCGATGATGAGTCCGGTGACTCTGACGAGTCAACCTCTGAAGAAGAGGACGACGACGGAGAGCTGGCTACTGAAGCGCTTGATGCGGAAATTATGGCTACCCTCAAGGCAATTCGGACGAAGGATCCGCGTGTATACGACCAGACCGCTACATTCTATAGTCAAGTCGACGAAGACCAACCGGCAACTTCTGAAAAGAAGCAGAAAACCATGACCCTTAAAGATTACCACAGAGAGAACCTCCTTAGTGGTGCCAACTTGGCAGAGGAAGATGCATCGGAAGCTCCAAAGACCTATGCTCAGGAGCAAGAGGATTTGAAGAATGCAATTGTCAAGGAAATGCATGCGGCTGCCAACGAGGATGCATCCGCCGACAAGGAAAGTGACGACGATGAAGACTTTCTCGTTGCCAAGTCAGCCCCCGAGCCCGTATCGGCGCCGAAGGACGTCAAGCTGGACCTTGAAAATGCGGACAAAGATCCTGAGACTTTCCTGTCCAACTTTCTGTCAGCTAGAGCATGGATCCCTGCTGGCAGAGCAGACCTTCAGCCTCTTGAGTCTGATGATGAAGATGATGATGCACGGGCAGAGGCATTCGAAGAAGCATACAACTTCCGCTTCGAAGACCCTAGCAAGATCAACACAGCGTTGATTACACACGCTCGTGATGCCACGAACCAGCAATCAGTTCGCAGAGATGATAAGAGCGGCAGGAAGAAGCAGAGGGAGGCAGAGCGCTTGAAAAAGGAAGAGGAAAAGAAGCAACGTGAAACGGAAAAGAATCGACTGCGCAAGCTTAAGATGGAAGAGCTCCAAGAGAAGGTCAACCAAATCAAGGAAGTCGCAGGCCTCCGCGCAACCGAGTTCACTGACAAAGAATGGGCCAAGTTCTTGGATGATTCCTGGGATGACCAAAAGTGGGAACAAGAGATGCAAAAGCGATTTGGCGAAGATTATTATGCTGGAGAAGGTGATGGTAAAATGAAACCGAAGAAGCCCACTTGGGATGATGATATCGATATCAAGGATCTTGTACCAGACTTTGACAATGACGACGAGAAACCTGACCTACAGCATTCCGATGCTGAGATGGATGATGCAGACGATGCCGAGGGCGATGAGAGTGCATCCAAGAACAAAAAGAGCAAAGCGCAGGAAAGGCGGGATCAGAAGCGTGAAGCTCGCAAAGATCGACTACGCATTGAAGAGGCAGTGGATCGTAATCTGGACCTGGATATTAACCTTCTCCCCGGTGCCAAGAAGCATCAGGGTCAGTTCCGCTACCGCGAAACATCTCCAAACAGTTTCGGTCTGACTGCACGAGACATCCTGATGGCTGAGGATACCCAGCTCAACGAGTATGCCGGATTGAAGAAACTTGCTTCGTTCCGTGATCCCGAGAAAAAGCGTCGCGATCAGAAGAAATTGGGCAAGAAAGCTCGGCTGAGGCAATGGCGCAAGGATACATTCGGCAACGAAGAGGGTCCAGAGTTTGTTTTTGGTGGTGAAAGAACGGTTGACGAGAAAGAAGATGCCACTGATGCTGGAAATGTCGATATCCGGGAGGGGGAACCCAGAAGAAAGAAGAGAAAGAGGTCGAAGAAGCACTAATGGTGTCTGATACCAAACCTAGCGCTTAATTACTTCTAGCATTGGAGTTCCATCTACATCCGGGACGTTTGATATCTTTCATTATGTGGAGTTGCATTTGTATTTATTGGGATTACCAAAAGAATAAATGGGTCTATGAACATGCCAGAAGTAGAAGGTTCGCACGTGAGCGATGCATGATATATATAAAGAAAAGTAGGGATTGACAATGCCTGTAGGGAAGTTGCTAATACCATTGCATTTCTATACGTCAGGCTCCAATGGACTACGTTTAAATTTGTATGTATGTACGGAATATACCAGCGCGTTCTCTATCTGGCTGAAGCCGTATAATCCGGCTCTCGACCGCCGGGCCACCGAGCGTTTGCCAAGCAGTATCCGAAAGGTGGCGATTAGGTAGAATGAAGGATTTTTACGAGTCTAGAATCGAAACAAGAAGTGGCAAGTTCTCTCTTCCTTGACGGAACAATCCAAGTCCTTGGGCCTGGAGCTCAAACCATACTTGTTTTACTTAACCAGTCAATGTTATAACCAGGATGGCGAAAATGTGATTGATGCCGTGAACATTCATAACGATGGACCCCCATGTTTGGTGGGTCTCTATTACAACGGGCGACTTGAGTAGTTTTACACTAGCTTTGTTGCCCCGTCATTAAAAGGAGAAACTGATTTAGAGAGTTTTTTTTTTTATTTTTATTTTATTTTTTATAAAAAAAAAAGGAAGCCGTGTGGATCCGCATGGAACTGTCCTCTTGACATCGTGTCTTCTTTGGACTGCGAATATTTATAGCTAATAATTATACTAAGAACAATGGTAATGTTTGGCCCAGTGTTGATACGGAAATGGACCATGGTAGAAGAACAAATTGACCAAGCACAAGGTTATTTTATATCTCTCGTATTGACAGGTCTGAAATACTTTTGATAGAATTCGCATGGACACGTATGTATCAATAGTACCTATTAATATCCGAGGTAGTTTGAGGTACAGTACATATGAGAAACCTTGGGAGTGAATAGCTGGAAATGAGGGATTTAGCCATCATCAGCCCTGCAAGCTATGGATGCTGAGACCAAGGAAAATCGAAGCTTGAGGAAACGGCGAATGGGAGAAATAGAATGAAATCGACTAGTCCGGAGTATTATTCAAGATATCAGAGTGCTCTTCAGACGGTGTACGAAGTTTCGAACGCCATGGCAACCGATAGCCGGCGGTGCACACGACCGACGTTAGCTTCAGAGACAATTACGAATTTCATACAGCTATATGGTACGGAACGGCAAAAAGATTTAGTGATCATCTTGAACTTGGCTAGTTCATTTTCCGTATGGCGAAGACAAAAGTCAAGCCAAGGAGTCGATGTCCGTTGCCGATTAAAATTTGATTTGCCATCGGAAACTCGGGACCAAAGGGAAGAAGGGGGACTTCCCCATGTGGGTGTGGGTGAGGGAGCGTCTGTTTCTGAGCGGAGGCTCCAATTGTTTGTTGGTTCGGTCACGGGGAAATGGGAAAGGGAGGGAAAAATTCTCAAGGAATATGGGAACCTTGAACCTTCTCTGTACAGTATCAAAACGACCGATTCGGTATGCATCCGAGAAAATCCTAATAGCGATGGTAGACCCCCCCAGATGAAAATTATTATTATAGAAACTGTTTCTGTTTAGAGAAAATGAACTCAATAGCTCTTGATAACTATCAAAACCAATTTATCTAGATTTTGGTTTTTCCTTCTTTTCCGCTTCTTGTTTGGGGGTATCTCACCTGGATAAAACCAGTCGGAACGGTTTCTGGAGCGATCGGGAGATATCGGCTCAGGTTGCCTGGGCCAGCATTAGCGCCGGTTCCAGTTTTTTTTTTTTTTTTCCTCCCCTTCCTCCCTGGACTGCCGGTCGCTGCCACTGCGAAATTGGCCAGCGTATCCCAAAGCGGTCTTAGCGTCTCCGCTCGCTTCTTCCCGCTTACAAGAGCCTTCGCTCGCTATTTTTTCTCCCTTTCCCTTCCTTCTTCTCTTCTTTCTTCCATCACTCTCTTATCCATCTCCTCTCTTGGTTGTTTAGTTTTTATTCTTCACAGCCGTCAAGATGTCCGTTAACCAGGGCGACAAGTCCGTTATGGGCATGCCCGTAAGTTGCCTTGCTACTGCCCCTAGCTGTGTTGGCCAAAACTTCAGATCACGCGCTTCCTGGTCACAATGGATCGTATGGTTTCGATAGCATCGAAAGAATCATCGCAAGAATCAGGAAATCGGGATTCTGTAGTTTTGACGCGATCGCACGCAATTGATCAAGGAATTGATAGCTAACAAGAATTTTCACAACAGGGATTCGTCGTTGACTTCCTGAGTATGTGCATCCCGAACACCCCTTGATCGGTTGGCCAAAGCCAAATCGACCAATTCCCATCAATGCAGTCTTCCAGGTCTCTGTTCATAACTCGACACGTACTAACCGATCTCAACAGTGGGTGGTGTTTCCGCTGCTGTCTCCAAGACCGCTGCCGCCCCCATCGAGCGTATCAAGCTCCTCATCCAGAACCAGGATGAGATGCTTCGCGCCGGTCGTCTCGACCGCAAGTACAACGGTATCATGGACTGCTTCCGTCGTACTGCCGCCTCTGAGGGTGTTGCCTCTCTCTGGCGTGGTAACACTGCCAACGTCATCCGTTACTTCCCCACCCAGGCTCTTAACTTTGCCTTCCGTGACACCTACAAGTCCATGTTCGCCTACAAGAAGGACCGTGATGGATACACCAAGTGGATGATGGGTAACCTTGCCTCCGGTGGTGTATGTCTCCCAAAAATGAACCCATTATTGGATAACTTCTAACAAACTATCCTAGGCTGCTGGTGCCACTTCCCTTCTCTTCGTCTACTCTCTTGACTACGCCCGTACCCGTCTTGCCAACGATGCCAAGTCCGCCAAGGGCGGTGGTGACCGTCAGTTCAACGGTCTCGTTGATGTCTACAAGAAGACTCTTGCTTCTGATGGTATTGCCGGTCTCTACCGTGGTTTCGGTCCCTCTGTTCTTGGTATTGTTGTCTACCGTGGTCTGTACTTCGGCATGTACGACTCCATCAAGCCTGTTGTCCTGGTCGGTCCTCTTGAGGGTAACTTCCTTGCTTCCTTCCTTCTCGGCTGGACTGTCACCACTGGTGCTGGTATCGCTTCTTACCCTCTTGACACCGTCCGTCGTCGTATGATGATGACCTCTGGTGAGGCCGTCAAGTACAACTCTTCCTTCGATGCTTTCCGCCAGATCGTCGCCAAGGAGGGTGTCAAGTCTCTCTTCAAGGGTGCTGGTGCTAACATCCTCCGTGGTGTTGCTGGTGCTGGTGTCCTGTCCATCTACGACCAGGTCCAGCTCATCCTCTTCGGCAAGAAGTTCAAATAGACGATTGATTAACTTCAATTCGTTTGGGATGTGATGTTAATGGAGGGGTGTGATCTGGCGTAACTGCCAGATGCTGAAAATTTAGAGATATGCGTCAAGGGATTGTGTAATCTTGAGCATAGAGCAGTGTGATATTTCCTTGTACCAGTTGTACTTTACTGCCTGCAAGTTTATTTTATTTCCTTTTTTTTCCAATCTTGCTTCCTTGCCAGTATGATGCGATATCAAATAGCCTGTCTTTTGGTTTTGTGGTCTTGTAAAACGTGTCTGAAAACTCTGTAAGGCGGTCAGTGAAAAAGTCACATGATCTATTTCACGTGGTATCCCTTCCTGATGACGTAGGCTTTCAGTGGCAGCCGATAATAATAGTTTTTGAGCTCCCTTTGCGACAGCTCCTTGCACTACTAGTAGTAGATCAATATTGCCATATAACTAAAGCACGCATATCTGACATATCAGACTAACAACGTCTATCATGGCTACGAATTCAAGCACTCAGGAGGAAACCCTTCCGACCTTATCTTCTCCAACCCCATCTCCAGATCCAACCTCCAAGCAGGACGATCTCGACCCTCCAACCACCTCAGCAACAGCAACAGCACCACCTTACTCCCCAATCTACGCCACCGCCGAACCAGCCAGTATGCCCTCACAACCCGCCTCAGCACCAACCGACCCCCCAACAGCCCCTATACACCCGCCCCCAGAACCAGCTACTGCCACCAGTACCACGACTACGGCTACTAATACCTCACCACCACCACCACAACCCGGAGCTCAACCACATCCTCCACCAGCAACCCAAGAACCAACAGAACCATCTCCTTCGAACCCTCCACCACCCAAACCAGCCGATATCCCGCAAGCGCAACCACAAGCACCGTTCGCGGCAAGTACCCAGTCTAACCCTACTACTATTACTACTACTGCTTCTCCCCCTCCTACTACTATTACTGCTACTACATCCACCTCTCCCCCAACTACCGCTTCAAACCCAAATCTCAGATCTGGGTACAGCTACAGCTACTCCCCATCATCCTTAACACAACGACATCCCAATCCGCACATTCAACCGCAAGCTGCAGTTCCGAATTCAACGTCCACACCCTACGCATCTCTCTACCAGCCGCCAACGAGTACAGTGAACAATACATCTCTTTCGGGCAGTCGGTCCCAGTTACCGCTGCACTATACCTCTGGGAACACGGAAATAGGGACTGGTGAATCGGGATTTCTTGACAATGCCAAGGCGTGGTTCTGGAGCGCGGGGAATAAGTTGGCGGAGGTTGAAGCTGAGGTTTGGAGGAGGATTAATGAAGCTCATGATAAGTAGATTCGTACGGTGATTTGCTTTGCGGGGGGTTTTGTTTGTATTTTTTAGGGTTCTGGTTGGGCTGGGCTTCATTGGTTCATGAAGGTTGTATCATGGATGATGGATCCATGCTTCAGGGTGGGTTGGAATGGAGTTGTTGCTTTGATGGGATTGGTTGGTATTAGTTGTATATTCTTGTTCTGTCGCTTCAGTGTATTCTATGCGTTGAAATCATTGGTGGTTCTATCAGGGTGTTCCAAAAATGCATCGGTTATCGATAGCACTAAATTCTTAAAGAGCTGAATTTTAGAGTGGCCAATAATACAGGACTACAATGCGGAGCAAGGCTCTGATGGGCCCAATCTCAATCTTAGGAATAATGAGTATGTAAGCTTCTATTATATGTCTTGTCGCCGTTGAAGGCAAACTTTGATTAGTTCTATATAATATCGTATTTCCACCACCGCAGATTCTGTCTCCGGTCGTCAAGAATGCCGTCAATAATTTCTGTGCCGGCCAAAAACCATATGGACGATGATCGAGATGATACAACTCTCGGTATGTTATAATGCAAAGTAGAGAGTAGAGATGACTGCCCTATCATCCGGGCATATGCAATAAAGAGTACAGGGTAGCAGGATATTTATCGAAGTCACTGCAGAACCCACAAATAAAAAAGTGAAGGCGAAGAGAAAAAAAAAAAAGGAAAGAAAAAGGAAAGACAGCCATTAAGGCATAATGCAATAACTTGCAGCGGTCTCAGCTGCGAGAGAAAATACCATGAGAACGCCAGTTCAATCCCAAGTCCCAATGCATCATAGCCAACACCTCGAACCAGTCGAGTCAGCTGGCACATCCCTTTCAAGGGGGAGTCGTAGAACGTGAAGAGAACAAAGAAAAAACATGCTAGGGCTAAGGACCGGCCATGAAGCTCCAAGATATAAAACGCAATGGGCATAATCCGAACCAGGTCCTTCGTCCAAGATATAGCATTACATGGATCCGAGACGCAAAAGCGCCTCCACTGCGGCCCGCTCCTCGGTATTGCCTACCATACCATCTGGAAGGGAGAAACCAAGTTGTTGAATAGGAGGTTTGCGCGGCGCAGACTTCGCCAAAGAGGATGATGCAGGCCCACCGCCCCGGAGTTGTGGCGATGGATGGTGTCCGTTGACGAAACCGCCCCCGCCGTTCAAGGACCGCGCACGAAGCGCTGCAGCCCCTATCTGTGCCCAATCCTCTTCGTCGGTGACATCTTCTTCGCCCCAGTCCTCATCCTGAATCTCATCTTCTGGAGCCTCGGAAGATGAATAGTATTCCTGTTCATTCCCATCGAGTGACATCTTATCCGCCTCATGCTCCGAGATGTGCCCAGCATAATCCATTTCCGTAAATGAGAAGACAGCCGAATCGCCAGTCACGCTGGACCCGTAAGGCTGCAGACTCCCTCTCTTCCCAGGAATCTGTATCCCTCGCTGAGAGAAAGAATTCGAGAAGCTTGAGGGTGGCGACAAGTTCTGAGGCTGCGCATCGCGTGAGGGTTCGCCGCGACGTCGTGCGTCCCAACGACCCCATCCAACTTTCTCAAAGATAACATCACTTGCAGGACCGCCACTTTTCTCATCACTTCCCCGACCTTCTAATGCCGCAACGACTAGTCGTCGTGCTTTAGCGGGAGGGATTCGGGAAAATCCTGGCACTGAAGTTGTCAAGTAGCCCATGACATGGCGAATGGCGAGGGGTCCGTGCTGTAGCATGATCTCCGGTAGGTGATACTTGGCTAGCATACTGGGGGTGATTGTCCCAGCGCTGTCAAGATCACCAACACCCTGATGGTGCTGATTCTGACTGTCTGCATCGGCGTCACCCAAATCGATATCGGAATCAACCTGAGATGTGGCAAAAGGAGGAGATGCGGGATGCCTCACGTCCTGGCCCTTGAAGGCCTGAGGAGGAAGAGTCGGGGAGATAGAGTTAGGGGGAGTTGGTAACATGGTATGGCCTGTACGAGAGGAATCGCGGCCACCAGAAGTGAAAGCAGAACGAGATTTGGGGATATCCATAGAGGCTGTCTTGCCAGCAAGCGCCATTGCAATGCTAGAGGTAGTAGTCGTCTGAGCAGCCATGATGGTGAAAAAGAAGATATTATTATTTAGTTGTTGTGGTGGCTAATCTGTAATCACATGAGTCAGAAGAACAATCCACCAACCGGAAGGCACGACCTGAAGTGTGGGAGGGATGGTGACTGGGTACCTAAAGAGTGGTTGTGCTTATGTATGTACAGACAGAACCATGGACAAGCAAAGAACCAAAAAATTGTCGGAAACAAAGAACCCTGAGGGAACTTTTGAAAATAGGGGAAAGGGAGGCTGCGACTTACCGCACACTGGCTAAAGACTGACCGCAGAAACTGAGATGCAGCAATGATATGATACGTCAGGGCAGATGCGATGCGACGCGCTAGTTCAGATAGTCTTTAAAGGCACGCGACCGTCGGAACCGTAGAGCTCAGGAACGAAGGAGAATATCGACAAGATGAACCGATTCTAATCCTTGACTGTGCGTTGTTTCTAGCGAGGAGAGAGAGAGAGAGAGGACAGCTTTGATGGAAGGAGAAGAGAGAGAAAGAGGAGGGGGGAAAGTAAGGAGCAAAGCCCGTCAGGAATAATAGTACGAATAATAATAGCAGTCGCGGATGGAATGTCAAGTCAGGCGGCCACAAAGTTGATTGCCGGATGATCAGCAGGCAAAGAAGGTACGGTATGAGTAATACCAGGGACTCCGGATCCTTACTCCTTTTATGGGGAGAGTTACGGAGTACTAGGAGGAAAGTACGGAGTACATGCATTCGATGTACATTTTGTAGGGCCAGTGCGACCTTCTTATCTCTCCTTTTTCCTTATAGTTCCCATACTATAGTGGTAATCGGGAATACATGGTTGCGTACGAACAGAAACCGTCTATCGCCTCGCGTGGGCCTGTTCATTGGCTGACACTCCTCAGGCCCGCTTCAGACAGCGCCGGGACCTTCCGGAGCGATCCAGACCTTCTCCGGAGTACCGTCCCTTCGGTATCGTAATTTACGCACTGTGACTAGCTTATCGCTCTCTCTCTCTCTTTCTTTCCTTTCTGCCATCCTCCTCCGAGTAAATTAACTGTCTACGCACAGATACACAAAGGGCGGAATGAGATTGAAATTCATTAGAAATTAACCAGGTACTCTAAGCAACGTACCTAGTACACCTTAGACAGGTTCCATACACCTCAAATACGATCAATCCACATATGTCAGGAGAATAACTCATACTCCAATTCCCCGCTCCACTTCCAAGATTTACCGTCAAACACGAAAGAAAAGTAACACAATCCGAAAGCACGATGATGTCGTAGTGTACAAGCCTCTATACAAGATTCGCAGTATCCTTGGAACGCCGAATGTATTCCACCTAATTCTATTCCTCGGGTACCGGATCGACGAGCATATCAAGATGCATGCCTCGTGCTCGTGCGCGAAGTTTGGTTGCATGAGGAAAGCAGAGCGGAAACCCTATTCTATTCGCGGTACGCGATAACTTTCCCTGATTGTCACACGTGGGCGTTCAACACCACCTCATATCTGAATGCGTTGAATGGCTCCCCTCGCCCCCTCTCTGCAGTGAGAAGATCGTGGGGTGTGCCTGCAACGAGTGTGATCCTAGACTCTCCTCTGATTTGCTCCGTTGACCAGCTGAGAAGTAAAAAAATCTCTTCCGGTTGCATTATGCTCGAAACCTTGTCTATCCTGATCCTGCAACCTATGATGGGAGTGAGAATTTTTGAATCTCATCGATGATTAATCTAGTCGATGGATGCATGGATCTCTATTCACCGGTAATGTCTGAGTATGGATGGATCACGATTATCACTCTAATCACCATCTGCCAGTGCCCGGATGCAATTTCCAGGATCTACTGCGCCATGGAAGTGGGGTCTGAAGTCCAAGCATCTCAGCTTATGTCGTCAGCCCTTTTCTCCGTGAGGGTATGATAGCCGACAATCTCCGCGGTAATGGATACTTCCCCTCATGTCTCAAGGGGCTTGAGGGATTTATGTGCAATTAGGTATTCACTCAATTAGCCCTGATTGTGTATCTGTGCTCGGTCGACCAGTGCGTATTTAGGATAAAACGTCAGCGAATTTGTAAATCATAGAAGTGTGGGGGTGGGGTGTTAGTGGTGGGGGGAGGGAAATGTATGTGCTTTAGGGCTAACTTCCTCTTCCCTGATTAGTAGTTAACAGTCAGGCACGGTGGCTAGGCCATTATGCCCTGCAGCGATTTCTACACTGTACACTGATGGGGAAATGTTTCCTACCGGGCGCTCACCTAAACCAAAATCCCTCTCGGCATCATTGCTCGATTATTGTTGAACAAGATGGTAAACCCCCGGAGCCCGGAACCGGAGGCAGGTCAAGGCGAGAGAACCTAGGGCAGCAAAACTGACCATGAAATGTGCCGAGTGAACTGGGCGCCAAGTTAATTTACGCAACTGGTCTGGATCGAAATCCGGTCTGCATCCTTCTCGTTGTGTCCGAGACATTTCCGTTTCATCGGAGGGAATCAGAGACTCTCGGAGAACGGCAAAATACTGAGCCCACCAAGGCCTTTGTTAACTGACAAAGGCTGGGGGCTGCAAGTGCTTAATGATGTGCTCGTTATGGTGTTTACTGTACGTATATAGTTTCTCAGGGGAACCTCGACTAGGGAAGGAAGGGATTGATGGCCCATTATCTGTAGTGCATGTACAGAGATCGATACGATGCCTGTTTGATATCTCTCCACGCAAGGTAAGCATCGAATATCAGCCTTTGTCTCGGTGGCGGAAACGGTGACTATCGTTCTGCAGGTGTCTTCGGCGGTGCCACCCTTTTCTTTCAAGAAGAGCATGCTGCGCGCTCATATGAACCCAGGATGTGGCTGACATTAGTACTGACGCATTATATAGGCGTCCTCCCGAAATTTGTAGATGGTCACTGTTTTCTGTTCAATACTCTTAGGCTCTATGGTATTGTTGCAGTACAACTCTTTCACTGTTTTGTTACAGATATATATCTGCGGCAGACCGGAAGTACGGAGATTAATGCATTCCTGTCTATGACTTTTTGTCCCTTGCAGATATCGCACGGCTTCCGATAAGGCACATTCTTGGATCGGCGAAGTCAAGATTCTTGAGTTGCCACTGATGTTGTTAACCTATCCCCGGTAGATAGATTTGCACACAGTGCTTGTTAAGTGAGTATGCAGGCAGGCATAGTTAACTAGTACTAGTTACCGTGATGGATGCCTTGAATGCCTGATGCTTACATCAGCACACTATCCTATCGGCATCCGATCTTATCACTCTCACATCCGAAAGGAAGTGCTCCAGTCCCGCTGCATCTGTCGGATAACAACCTTCTTTGCGGGGTTGGTCTTGATTTACACAATGACCTCTAAGCCCTTCTTATTATTATTTGCTATCAATCGGCAAAGAGGCCCACTGCATCTCCTGCAGGTGCCGATCCGCCACACATACAGACATCGGACGCTCTCTCGGAGTTGACCCGGAGAACGCCATAACCGTTGAAGTACCTTTCTATCTTCCGAAGAAAATATAGAGCTCAGTCATATATAATCTTCTCCACGTCTCTTGTCGTGGGCTGTTCATAACTCCTTGCAAATAGAGTTCAATCTATATTCATCCTTCTCTATCTTGCGTGTATATCCTTTTGCGAACGCCTCCACGTGAACTATCAGCAAACCAGACATGGGGAGTGTGTATTCTCCTGTCCGTGAGACAGGGCGTATCTTTTCCCACCTCTGTGACCAAGCCGAGCGTCTCAATCTTCCTTCGGAGGTTGTAGAAAACAAGAATGCAGTATCCTTCGACTCTTCGCACAATGAGATCTACTATCCCATTCCTTTCAAAGAGACAGAAACTCTGGCTGCCTTGAAAGGGGTCGAAGGATCTGTGGCAGCGGCAATTGCGAACCTGCGCTATGGACCTCAAAAGCGTGATGTGAAGGTTAACCTTGAGCGAGCAACAGCTTTTGGTTGCCAGGCTTATATGGCAAAAGTTGACGGACTGTCTAAGCTGGACCCAGAGGTCAAAAAGAAGTTGAAAGGTGGGAAGCTCTATCTCCGTATAAAAGCATTAGCTGACCAGCCCAGATACCGATCTGCTTGCGGCGCAGTCTAATGGTTACCGTAGGATGTCTGCGAATTTATATAAAACTAAGAACGAGGGCGAATACTTCCATATCCATGGCTCCCTAGAGGCCACGACAACGCTGAATATGATTGGATTGGATGGCCACCGTCCAGATCTGACAGACTACGAAGAGATCATTAAAGTCATTGAGAGTCATGTGCAGAAATACACAGCCGCGGAGTTGGAAGAGATGAATAAAGCGAGAAAGCAAGCTGGTGTGACAGCTTTTAAATACGAAGACTTCATAAAAACCGCACATGTATGTGGCACTATATGCCATTTATACCATCTTTTATGCACCAATGAAACTGACCATGTGTCTGTTTAGGGTGAACTTAACGTTCAGCAACCCGCATGGAAGGTGTCCCGCCTCAAGGGTGACCTGCCTCCCACACCCTTTCCCGCCAGTCGTCCCGACAGCAAGAAGATCCTTGAAGGAATTAAAGTCCTGGAGCTCTGCCGCATCATTGCCGGCCCCACCGTTGCACGCATCTTGACCGAGTACGGAGCAGATGTTTTGAAGATCACCAGTCCGAGCCTCTCTGATGTGCCATTCTTCCAGGTGGATGGTAACATGGGCAAGCGCACTGCTGATTTGGACCTGAAAACAGAAGAAGGACGACGCCAGTTTGAAGAGCTTTTGGCTGACGCAGATGTGGTCGTGGATGGATATCGCCCAGGGGCCATTGAGAAACTAGGCTATGGCCCTGAAGCTCTTTCATCACTGGCAGAGAAACGTGGAAAGGGAATCGTGTACGTGAATGAGAACTGCTTTGGGTACGAGGGAGAATGGGCTGGCCGCGCAGGCTGGCAACAGATTGCGGACTGCGTAAGTAGACTCAAAATCATATATAATTGCGGAAAAAGCTTACATAGACTATAGGTGACCGGTGTTGCCTGGGCACAGGGACAATTCATGGGACTGTCGAACCCCGTGGTACCCCCCTTCCCTATTTCAGACTATGGCACTGGTTGCATGGGTGCCATTGCAGCATTGACTGGACTCTACCACAGAGCGAAAACTGGTGGCTCTTACCATGGAAAAGCGTCTCTGATGCACTACGATCTACTGCTCTTTGCGGTGGGAAAATACTCCGAGGAGGTGCAGGAGAAAATGCGAGCTGCGCAGCCCCCAGAATTCTTCAAGCTGAGACACTGTGACAGCGTGGACCGCATCTCATCGACTGTTCTGAAGATCATGCAGGCCCGATTCCCTCATCTCTACGTCTCCGCCGATAGTGCCTCGGGACAAGAGGCGCTCACAGAGAAATGGTACTCCAAGGCCTACAACGCGGATATTGAGGTTGTCCGACCAATCTGTGAAATTGATGGTGTCGAAAACAAGTTCGAGAGGGCTTCCCGACCCAACGGAGCCGACCGGGCGAGCTGGGAGGATTTCAGAGAGGTCGAAGAAGATCATAAGAAAGCTTAATTGTTCCAGACTGTACATACAGTTGTATAAATCATGAATACCACACACAACACCATCACTTAGCGCCTCAATCTCCAAGAGGAAGTTACCAACTAAGCCAAGCATAAAAGTACAAAATACAAACCGAATACCACAACCCCCGACCCAAAAAAAAAAGCCCCCCATCGGATATCGATCGGAAAGCTCCAAACCTATCGGCCCGAAAATCCCTTACCCAACAAAAACTGACATCACCAAATCAAACATACAGTAGTATATACCCCTCGTAACACAATAAAAAGCATCTAGATAACCCCTCCCGATTCCCAGTAACATTTACACCAAGTACCCTCCCAATTAACCCATCAAACAAGCAAAGCCAAAAACAGAAGAGCACAACCAACAAAAATGTCCTACAACCTCACCTCCAACCCAACCCTCACCCCACCCAACAGCGACTCCTTGATAACCTTCATGGAGTCGTTCTACGCAACGAGCGACACTGAATCCCTGCACGAGAAATACGTCCAGAGTTTCACCCCCGATGCAACGCTAATCATGGGGTCGAAGGTCGCGAATGGCGAGAAAGGTTGGTTCTCCATCTTTCCCCCCCCCCCCCCCCCCACCTACTCTTTTCTTTGCTCGTTTCGTCTTGATCCAAAATGTCCATGTCTACTATGTAAATCTAGAATGGACGGCGGTGTTGCAGTTTGGATGAGTGCATTGAGCTGACTTATGTATTTCCGTGGAAAAAGAAATCCTCAATCTCCGACATGGTCTCTGGACGCATGTGAAGTCGAGGAAGCATTTCCCGACGAAGGTTTATTTCGGGGGTGAGCGGGAGTTGATGCTCTATGGGACGGTTAGGTATGTGCTGAAGGCGGACCCGGAGAACGAGGTTGAGGTGCCGTGGGCTGGACGGGTGGTTTTTGATGAGAAGGAGTTGAAGATGCGGTTTTATCAGGTTTATTTGGTGAGTTCTACCTATTATTGTTGCTTTGGTCTTGAGTTTCGGGTCGAGGGGACTGACGTTTTGGGGACTGTAGGATCCTACGGCGCAGTCGGGGAAGAAATAATGTGTAGATATAGAGGCTTGCTTGATACAATTGTACATACATTCTACGATTTCAATTTACGCTCCCGTATGCAAGGCTTGAATCTGTCAAGTTGATATCATACGTGCTCTATGGTTCAGGCCTGGGGAGAAACACGAGATGTCGTCGGGAACTGGATCAGGACGAGGCGATATGTCGATAAGACATGGGAAGGAGAGAGAGAGAGATGGATGTCTTTGGGTAGTCAAGGTTGGTGAATTCTCCGTAGTAGGCCCCCGAGTCATCAGGAAATTGAACATTGTAATATGCAACAATAAAGAAACTTCATTCCTCTCCCTGAGTCCATAGCCATCAATCCCACTCGATCCATGCCGACGAAGCGTACTCGACCGTTTTTCACCCGATTTTTCACCCGGAAATTTAGAATCCAGAGGGAAAAATTAAGGAAAAAAAGAGGCAACGTGGAACACATCAGGACTTTTTCATTATTTTAATCCGGAGGCTAATTTACTCGTCGTCCTCCTCTTCCTCGTCAACGGTGGTCTTGGCGATACGGTCAAGATCACGCTGGCCGGACTGGGTAATGCGACGGCCACCCTTGTCCTCGTCGAACTCGAGGACACCGATCTTCTCGAGGGACTGGATGACCTTGCGGTCGACGGAGCCGGAGGCATCGACGTGGTGGTTGGGGCGGGAGCCACGGTTCTTGACGGAGCCGTGGACCTTGCGGAGGCGGCCAACACCAACGGTCTTGCGGAGGTAGATGTGACGAGCGACGGCAGCGGCACGGACGTAGTACCTAGTGATTGTCAGATGTGTCGGCAGCGCAACAAACGATATTGTTGGTTCAGTCGTACCAGTCAGCGTTCTGGGGAGGGAGCTCGTTGGAGCAAGAGGTCTTGACAGTGTCAACCCATCCTGGATAAAGTATCAGTTTCCGATTGATCGTGAGACAAATTCAGTTAAACTACGCACCAGGGATGGGGAGCTTTCCCTGACGCTTCAAGAACGCAGAGTAAGCAGAGATGAACTTCTGCGCCTGTAATTCGAAATTCGTCAGTATAAGTCCTTAGCTTGATCTGACGTTGCAATTTTGGTTCCTGAAGATCCTCTGGCAAAATCCCGGTATCTGAGTCTCGGAATCCGTTGCGTCCATCGCGGTGTTGTATCTCCCATGCATCCCAGTCGCAGATCCCATCAATCGATGCTTTGCGATCCGATTGAGGCATATCCATGTCGTCCACGTAAACCAGTGCCCACAATAACCCAGCACGTCCAGAACATCCCAAGATTTCTGCCCCTCACTCCCTGCCTTGCAATGTTGTTCCCTCGTCCGTTTCCCCCTCTTCCAGATACCGGTGCCATATCGACTTCAGGAACATATAGGTATAGGTGCAGGGGGGGCAGGACAACTTACGTCCACATCGCGAACGGTGACACCACCCATTTTTGCGACTTTGAACCTCGAGCGGGAATCGAAGGTGTACTGAAAAGGGGACGAGGTGAGAGGATGGGTCGTTGTCGTCGTTGGAGAGTCGGTCGGTCAGATCAAACCTCGAAATTTCGGACGGACAATCACGCGGTTTCTCGTTGTGGGTTTGTGGGTGACTAAGCTGCATCGGTCCGTATCTGGACTAGCGTAACCCTAAACAATAATGCCTCAGGCATCACTATCGAGATACAGATGACGGCTCCGAGCGGCCCTAAACGGTAATGGCTAAATTTACCGTGGACCTAGTGCCCGACTAGCCTTGAACTACTCCGTGCTAGTCACTTGCTCCGTACGCCGTAGTTTGATCACGCAGGAAGGGATGGGGGAGCTAGCGTTGCTTCTAAGTGTACCATTTCGTACTTATATAGCAACTATTGAGGATATTCATGGTGGACAAAAATTAGAATTGTTATTTATCACTGGCTACTGTACAGTCTATCAAAAAGCTACTAGCTGTCATAACTCATCATTACACCATCCCAAACCGTGAACCCAAGCCGAACGCCACATAGTCCCGAAAATGAAAAGAAAAGAGAATAGTAATAGAAGAAAAGACGGGAGACAAAGAGCAATGGGAACCAGCAGAAGGACGAGAACCCCAGAGCCCAGCTGGCTTCTATAGAGTCGGTGCTCTCTTGAGCCCAACACAATATCGCACGAACAATGTATCAATAAAATGTCCATGTCGGATGCCTGGTGGACGGCGTCTTTCAAATTCGTCAATTGCTTCCTGGACGGTATACCCACAACGTTCAATCAGATAGCAGACAATCAAGAAACCGGTTCGATTGTATCCGTAATGGCAGTGAACCCCAACTACCGGGCGTAGAGTCTGCCGGTTGCCAGACTTTCCCACTTTCTCTGTAATCTCATTCTGAAGCCTATCGACCAAGGCAATAAAGTCTCGTGTCTCATCTGGTGTTGGTGGGATCTTTGACACGGTAGGGTGCTTGTGGTAATGGATGCCTCCCTTTTCCAAAGAGGCCGGGTTGTACACCGGGTTTTCGTAGCTAATATCGATCACTGCGTATATCCGTCCATTATATGTTTGTGAGAATAATACAGGATTATGTTCCTCATCAACCTCGCGCAGCATTTTGAGTGCGACGAATGTGTCGGAGATGCGCTCTGAAACAGGGGTGACTTTCTTCCACTTGGCTAGGTTTTTCACGTCCCACTTGCCCGACGTATTAAGATATTGCAGTTGCCATCCGAGACTCAGTCGATTATCAATGTGCTGCTGAAGGAAGTCTTGGATGATCCCAGCTAAAGTGCGATATGTCGCACGATCGTAAAGAAGAGCGTGAGAGGCTGGAGCTGGCAGGATAACTGTTTTGACAGAGCGTTTAGCTTGTAGTGGCTTCTCTGAAGAGTTCTCAATCTCCTTCTCATTCACTTGAGGTTCAACACCAAACTCCTCTTCGTGCGCTAAGCGGCTGTAGGGAGCTGGAACCTGGCCATCAACTTCCGAAGCATCCGGAGTAATGTTGCTACTATTGCTGCTTTCTTCGGCTTTTGAGCCTTTGCCCCCGAAGAATTTGAGAATTTTTCGCAATTCTGCAGGCTTTGTTACGGTGTCAGATTCGCCAGCCACAAGTAAGGTTGGCGTCCGTACTCCTACCCAGGTCTGCTCCCCTGGAATCCCTCCTACAGGGGTTCCATTGACATCGTCATACGTGGGAAGAGTACCCCAGGCCATGCGTCTCCACACAGGTGTCTTGCTTTGTTTGTTGTACCGCGCTTGGAGTTCTCTTGTATCGGAATCAGCATCTGCGCCGACAAGACGATTGACACTGGTGCTCTTCAGACCGCCTCGTCGATCCCAGCATCGCCAAAGGTCAAATATCGGACCCGGAATGTGGAGGAGGCGGCGGAAAGATGTAACTTCTTTGGAAGATGGGGGCGACGCGCGGGGACAGACAGCGATGAGCCCGAGAATATGCTTCTTCAAGTCGGGCCCTATAGGAGAGGTCGCGGATGCCAACATTGCTGAAAGGGAACAGCCCAAACTGTGAGCAATTAAGACCACCCCCTGGCCGGCGTCTTTATCACGATGCTCTTCAATAGCGGTCGCAAGCAGTTCTGCGAGCGCTTCGACCTTATATGCATCCCAAGAAGCAGGCTCAAACCTCGACAATCCGCAACCGGGCAGATCTATTCCGAAGCACGGCCCGACGTTAGACAAGCTGGTCAGCAGATGATTGAATTGGGCTAGCGAGCCACCCAAGCCGTGTACAAAGACTAGCAACGGGATTGGAGATGGTTTTATCGGCAACTTGTCCTTCTGTGGATGTGGCTTGTGAAATGTTCGTATGGATGGATATGTTGCGACAGATGTAGTGTAGGATATATATGTTGAATGTTTCTTGAGCAGGCCAGGATCTGTGGTTTGCGCTACTTCGCCGTCAGCAATGGTTGATAGCAGGGTAGGGTTAGGGATGCGCAGACCATCGTCTGACTGCTCACGGCGTTGAGGCTCCGTCTTCTCTGTAGAGAAGGCGCTGTCTGTGCCATGTCGCAACGATCCACTGCTATCATACCCTTCGTCTTCGGACGAGGTAAAAGTTCCAGCGGACGCTTTGGAGGCATTTCGACGAGCAGCCCGGCGACAACGCTTGTTCCCCGAAGTCCGCCCAGAGCTCTTGCGTCGCAGAATTACGGACAAGAACCCACAACCAGCCATGACGATAAAACAGGTACTTAGCAATAAGGCCTTGGGTGAACTCAAGAATCCATCACGATCGAGGTTTTGGGAAAGGCGAGTGAAAGAAAGTAAGGCACTTGAGTTGGCGAAAACAGAGTAGATAGAGTCCCAAAGGCGTATGACAGCACTAATATCCGAAACGCCTAGACGGGAAGTCGTAGGGAGTGTTGGCGAATCAGTCGGCCCCATTGCGACAAGTCTTTTAACTTATAATGATGCCGATCTGGCCCAGTCTGAACAGCTCCCCCTTTCCGGACAACGTATTCATTCATTCACTCACTGTTTACCACGCCACAATGTCTAGTGCCAAACAGCTCACCCGGCCGATCCTTGTGTGATTACGGGGGATGTGTTCTGGAATGCACTTGGAAATCTACACACGAGATGAAAGGGCGGAACCTCTTTGGTGGATAGATCTGGGTTTAGCGCAAAAGTGAGGCAAATAAGCGGGTCAATCAAAGCAATCCACCGTCTCAGGTGGTGAGACGAGTCCAAATTACAGTTTGGATATCTCAGAAGATCCCTTTGAGGTAAGGGAGAGCCGGAGAGGTCGCAACCCGATGTTCTTGGGTTTGTATCTATGAGTGCGCCCGCCGAGAGTAATCGGACCAATAGATGACAAGCATGCAACACGTTGGTCTTCAGTCTACCTTTGGGCGCTCCGGGGAAATCTGGGAGATCCACAGTTTGAGGCAAAGCCAAGAAAGGAGCGACTATTGATTCTCTGAGAAGTTCCCAATGACGAGTTGACTCTATTCCAGGAGGCGGACAAGACAGTAGGCCCAGATACAGGCCACACGGATTAATGGTATGGTTCTAGGAGACGAGGGGAAACGTGGGATATATGCTACGGTCATTGGAAGAATGGTTAGCTAGAACCAAGGTTACCTGCAAAGAATTCGCACCACGTTCAAAAGGCAGTGCGAGCGGGTACTTTGTGCGACAAACAACACAACATAGCATCTTACCTGAAGGATCAATGCGAAAAGGGTCCGGCCCTGTGAGACGTCGCTTCTCCCTAGTCACTTGCTAGTGGTCAAAATAGGAATGCGACTCCTTGCTGAGGAAGTGAACGATGTTTTAGCTCTGGTTCTCGTGGAGCTTGTTTGTTGGAGCGAAAAATACATCGTCCGCCTGTCACAGGCTCGGAACCAGCACCGTGGAGGATCGGCGTGGATGAGTCATCCGCCGTTGCCCACTCATGGCGTCAGCTGCATCTCGTGGCTGCGCTGACTCAGCAGGGACGTCATCGATCGTGGAACATTGGGAATGCCCAAGGTACGTCTATAGAGTATACTGTCCTCTCTCCCTAAAAATAGGATATATGCTCTGTAGATAGTATCGATTAGATCGAGTTGGTTATCTGCCTATTCTGCTGTTTCTAGCGGGAGTAGAGTTACACATATTACGTTCGATTTTTTCCCTGCCATTCTGTGTATATAGGAGGCCCTGGACCAGGCGTTCCCATTGGGAGCTGTAGACTCTTGTGGTTGACGATACGTCTAGGCTAAACAGGTGTTCGAAACAGGAGTTGTATTTCCTGTATTCAATGCAGCCATAAGTCGATCTCCTATCGCTATGGATTTGGTATGACACTCCCTCCAGAGCGTTGATGCACGGGCCCGCTTGACACATAATTATTGAACATTGATGACATGGCCAGCTCGTAAAGGAATCGTATACAGTTTTATTCATAATCATTACTACCATGTGCCTAAAATATCTTAAAAAAGGTCCGTCATTGCGCCGTGGGAAGCGTCTCCGACCAGCCGGGCATACTTGGCCAGCACACCGCGTGTAACGTGCGGTGCGGGAGGCTGCCACTCTCTCAGTCGTTGCTGGATTTCTTCATCTGAGACATCCATGCTAATTTCGTTGGTCTCTGCATTAATTGTAACCACGTCCCCATCACGGACAACAGCGATTGGCCCTCCCACCGCGGCTTCGGGTACGATGTGGCCGACGATGAACCCATGACTTGCCCCTGAGTATCTTCCATCAGTGATCAGTGCCACATTGGTAAGCTTGGCTCCCATCAATGCCGCGCTGGCCTTGAGTTGTTCCGGCATTCCTGGTCCGCCCTTGGGGCCCTCATAACGGACGATGATCACTAGATTCTCATCACGGGGAATTTTACCCTGGTTGAGTGCATCATTAAGCTGATACTCCTTATCAAACACTCGTGCCTTGCCTATAAACTTAGTGCCCTCTTTGCCGGTGATTTTGGCCACAGCGCCTCCGGGGGCTAGGTTTCCACGGAGGATCTGAAGGTGGCCAGTTGCCTTAATAGGGTTGTCTAAAGGACGAATAATAACCTGATCATCCGGCAACGATGGGAACGACGCCACGTTCTCGGCCAGAGTCTTTCCGGTAACCGTTGGAATATCACCATCAAGCAAACCCCCTGCAATTAATAGCTTCTGAACAGACGGGACACCTCCAATATCGTACAAGTCCGCCATGTAGTATTTTCCGCTTGGGGAAAGGTCGGCAATGAATGGGATCTTGTTACTGACCCTCTGAATATCATCCAGAGTGAGTTCTACACCAGCTGTCCGAGCCATGGCAAGGAAGTGGAGCACACCATTGGTGCTTCCTCCAAGAGCCATCGTTATGACGAGGGCATTTTCGAAAGACCGCTTAGTCAAAAGGTCACGCGGTCTTATATTCTTTTCCATGCAAACCTTAATCGCTTCCGCCACCTTAACGCACTCTCGCATTTTCGATGGAGATGTAGCGGGGGTGGAAGAGGAGCCAGGAAGTGACAGACCCATCGACTCGATAGCTGTGGCCATTGTGTTCGCAGTGAACATGCCTCCACATGCGCCTGCACTGGGACAGGCATGTCTCTCAAGATCATCCATGATCTCATCTTTGGTCTTGCTGGTGTCTCCTCCATCATCCGGTTGACGCAAAGTATCATATGAATAAGCCCCGGCGGCTTCGAAGCAACTTGAAACGTTGATTGGCTTTCGTAGGAGATTGGAATACCCAATCTGAATAGTTCCGCCGTAAATCATGATGGAGGGCCGGTTATGCCTGGCCATACCCATCACCACTCCAGGCATGTTTTTGTCGCATCCGGGAATGGCAATACAGGCATCGTGGTACTGAGCACATGTCACGGTCTCGACACTATCCGCAATGACCTCACGCGTTTGGAGAGAAAATCTCATGCCTGTTGTAGCGTCAGGTATGTCTCCGATTGACCTCGCGATAGCTTTCCAAGTCACTGACCTTCACTACCCATGGTGATGGCATCTGAGACGCCAATGGTGTTGTATTGCCAACCAATCATGCCCTGGCCCTCGACGGACTTCTTCACCGTCTTGCCCATATCCAGCAGGTGCATGTTACATGGATTTCCTTCCCACCACACAGACGCAATTCCTACCTGGGGGCTCTTTGCCATAGCGTTCTGGTCGGGAACACCTGCAGCATAGAGCATTGCCTATTATGAATGGAAGTTGCTGTCAGCATGATCTGGATCAAACTCCAAGTTCTCACGGTGACTACCTACCTTAGCGCCCGGGAAGTCATGGCCTCTAGTAATGGTTGAAGAGTAACGGTTCAGTGCAAGTGTTCCATCTTCATGCTTTGTGCCCTCTGGAAGACAAGGGAATTCGATGTATTTCGCTTCTCCTAAAGTGGAGGAGACGGATTTGGAGGAATCCATGGCGAACGTTGAACAGCTTGAATGGAGAATGCTGCTGGATGCTTCAGGACAGCTCAAATGACTCTATGTCTTAGGTCGACAATAGAGAGGGACGATACGGCTTCTAAAATATGACGACGATAGAGTGATGTGCGGTGGAAGTGAGCCCCTCATCTCCCGGTAAATCGGAGTTGGTACGTGTCTCCGTACGCAGTAAAGTGCATCGGCGACATGTCCGTTGCGGGGGATGTTGAATAATCGGAATTAATCCTATTAGTTGTTGTTTCTGGGGAGTGTCATTCAATTTCAGGATTGATTTGATTTGACAATGGTCTCGGGTATAAAGTGGGGAACTTTCAACTACTGTCGGTGACAAGAGTAGTACTACCTACTACTAGTAGTAGTAGTCCGAAGGATACGCACATCCCTTCCAATCTGCTGTGAATACAGGTTTCAATAGGTAGCTCCTGTAGATTCTCAACTTGGCAAAAGCACTCAGATTCAAGATCAGTGAATCGTACATATCTGCGTACTCGAGCCGAGAAAACACAGCCCCTCTAGGTCCACAGGATTTGTATATGCCAAAGGCAACATAGTGTACTGGAAGGTTACGAGTGAATTTACTAAGTCCAAGATAGATAATCAAGAAAAGCTGGGGGCCAGTGCAACTGGGTATCTTTGATGAAAGTTGACTCCTAGTAATAATAATAATCCATCGTATCATATGCATGAGAATGAAGTGATTGACGCCTGTCGCTTTCTGACGAGTATGTTATCCCGCCACACTAATCTGATTCTCGGTCAATTGTAGACCACTGGCCAGAGTGCTGTAGCCCTTCATCTGACGTAGGATCCTGCAGTGGGGCCGATGTCTCAACGGGGTCATCCACCCCTTTCTCAGACTCAATATGATGGACACCAGAATCATCGTCTACAGCAAAGCCAACAATTTTCCCTGAGCTCGATTGAGGTCGAGCCTCCTCGAGAACATCGCCGTGCCAGGGTTTGCATTTCTTAACAATCTCACCGCAGCGGAGGCAAATCCAGCCCTCTCCTTCCTCTCCTTCGACTTTTTGCACCAGACAGACGAAGCAGTATACGCAGCCACATGGGATTGCCTCATAAGGATTTGTAATATCCGTCTGGGCGGACCCGAGGATTCCCCCAGAGGCCGCCGATGCAGCGATCACTTCGCTTTCTGTTGCGGACTCTGGATTGCTCGCTTTGTAACATATAGCGCAGGTCCTTTCGGGAAGGAATGATAGCTCTCCTTGCTTCTCAGTTTCTTCAGAATCTCCATCACTCGATCTAATACTAGACATTGTTTTCCGCCATGCTCTAGATATCCATCGTCGCCATCTGCTGATTCCCACGAGTGGCAGCAGAAACAAAAGGAACTCCGTGAATGCGTGCCACACAAGTTGTCGATTGAGATATTCGAATGACACCTCGCGGCTTGCCTGTGCGGAGGGAGGAGTGAGGCGTATGCGAAGGATACGGTCGACTAATGTTCGGTATCGGCCGTTGACTAGGAATACAAGGAAAGAGATAAAAGCCGCGATCGAGTGTGTCGTGGAAACGAGATCTGTCATACGAGCCAGCATACGCACTTCTCGAGACGGCTAATAATATGAGCATAATGTACAACTGAAGGGTCGCCATCAGCACTCACCTCGTCATAGCCGCCTTCTTGGTTGATCAACCAACTTTCCCATTTCTCCCAGGCGTAGCGACCACCGACTGTGAGTAGGCCATACACAGACTTCTGCCACTTTGTTGGAGCTGAGTGAATTGGGCCTTTACTGCGGGTGTCTATGTACTTCAAATTTTGTAAGGCAGCTCCATAAGATGCGTCGTGATCCCAAATCGAGAGCTTGAACAAGATTGCACGTAGAGCAAACTGGATTTCGTGGGACCAATCCTCACGGACTTGGGGCTGCAATATCGGAACATTAGCGGATACCATATAACAGGATGTTGAATACAGACGAGCGCAACCTACACCAAAATACTTCAAAGCATTCCCAACTTGCCCTTTCAGTAACCCCAGCAGTTCCTCATCCAAGAGTTCAGCATCGACCTGTCCAACACGGAAAGCAGGCCTATTACCCTCGCGACCTTTTATCGTATTCCATAGTGAGAGGCCTGAGACAGGTATTCTATTCAAAGGATAAGGGAGTCTCTGGAACGCGGGATGGTTAACCGGGGACGTCCGCTGCTGTTCCGCAAATCTAGCGCGAGCTTCGGCTTCGCGGAGACGACGACGTTCCAGAACACGCTCCTGAGCAGCGGCAAAATTTGTCGAGCTCATTGTATAATCATGGTGTTTTATCAAGAGAAATCGTTTTGTAAACGAGGGAGTCAACAATATGAGCGGGAAATGGTAGGCGGTTGCGGAGGCCAATGCTGTCGGCCGGTTCCCCAGATCGGACTTCGATCTGCCGAGGTCGAAACGAACCACGTGATCGTTCCCGGCGGTGATGGTGTATACATTTGTCCGTCATTCTGTATTCAGCTAGAAGTTAATTCTGATACGAATAGCTCTGCCTTGCTTAAGGATGAGGGAGAAGAGAAACAATATATATTTACTTGAGAGTATAGGGTGTGGATAGCCGTGTTAGGTAAATGGTATAAGCAATCAGGGCCTGTTTCGAGTGGAACTTCAAAACTATTTCGTTTGTTAGAAAACCCTTGGAATCTCTTTCCACAGATGTTTTATAGATTCGAGGATATCTCTATATTGAGCAAAGGACAATGGATTCTTTCATTGTGGTGTGTCCCAAGGTGAGTTTGGGTTCGCAGAACTATCGTTACACCCGGATTAAATCCGGGATATAGACGAAGCTACGAACCTGTGTATCCATGGTTGAAACAGTTATAGGACTGATATCACTCTAGTAATGGAGAACCTATCTCGGATTGATCCTTTTCAGTTGATTAAGGCAATTGATTATGCCTTCAGGTTTTATTGAAAGACGAATCACCCTAAGAACACCGAGAATCCCACAATATCCATATGGTGTCTGAGTATTTCTATTCACCCTAGAAGATTAGATACCCTTATTTAAGGCTCCGACCAGTGTTTATTGTACACGTACAAGTAAGCGTATCCAGTAGCAGCATTGTATTGGGCGTTCAATTGCCTAGCATGTCTGCTTGGAGAAGCCCTTTGTCCAGTTGCGATTTAAGCTACTCATATTGGCATGGTATGTATGAAATCCGTGCAGTAGTATGGGATTGAGAAAGAGGGAGAAACCCGAAAGCGTCATGATATCAGCATTCCAAGGTTTTGATCTGGCTGTTATCATGCATATATATCAGGAGTGGTTGTCAGCTACAAAATGAGACATTCTTTAGTTTGTACCTATCCATTAAGGACTACGCAAATTGACGCGCGCCTCTGCCGGAATAGATGAATAAATGATGGGAAGAATATTATGATAGCCTATAGTTGGTCATGTGATAGTTTGTAAACTTCAACAACATTGGCATCGATGAAGTGCAAAGCTCGTGCCTCCATTCCGACCGAGCCGGGTCAGTCAGCTCTGAAGGTATTAGGTGCAGTAGGTGGTCACTGCTACGACTACTAGTACTAGTACTGTGGTAACTTCCTGTCTTATCCTATCCATGTTTGATTACTCCACTCCAAATGGACAAATGGTACTAATACTAGTACAAGGTACTGGAGTTGTCAACCAGAAGATGGCGCACGTGCTACCCTCCCAATCCTCCAGACTTTCGGCCCCACCGAGGGCGTGGATAAGCATTCGCCCAGACCTGATTCCGGGCCCCACTCTAGACCGGGATCGAGTAGTTGTCGCATGTACTCTGGAGTATTCCTGTCTGTACTGCAAGGGGCCCTGAACTTCCCTCGTTCTGTCCCATCCCGCTACCCAATCTCAGACTAGTCTTTACAAATAATGCTACTAAGCGATTGAACTGTTGCCTGCGGTTCAATTAGCCGAAATGGCAGACGTCGAATGAAACAAGTTTCCCTGACCTCGTGGTTCTAAACGCTCAATTATCTAACTACCTTGGTGGATACAACTCATCAGTAGCGCAGTACACTAGGTACACTACAATCTGCCCTACCGGCCTCGTGCGCATAGCACATGGTCCTATGCGATAGAATTTTCCTCGCTCCTGCCTATAAAGACAGGTGGTCGCGCCCCCTTTGTTGATCATTCTTTGCATTCTTCCTCTTGTATCGGTGACAGGGACAATCTCTTGACAAGAAGCGGCCACATAGATCTCAAAGATGAAGTCCTTCATTGCAAGTTTATTCGCGGCCTCTTTGGCCTATGCCCAAACGGCCACGGAGAGTGAACCTTCCCTGTCAGACATTGAAAAGGCTGCGGCTACCACAGAGCCATACTCTCCTGTATCCAATGTGACTGGCCTGGCCTTTGACAGATTCTACCAAGTTTGGTTGGAGAACATCGTATGTGACACACCCTAAATCTTTTTTTCTTACATCCTAACGCATATATTCCATAGGATTACTCGGATGCGTCTGCCGATGAGAACTACCAATGGCTGGCCAAGCAAGGAATCACTCTGTAAGACTTGCTTGTTGAGACTTGCTCAACTTTCAAAATTCCTTACTGACTATCCAAGTACCAATTTCTTTGCAGTTACCCATCCCTCTGAGCCCAACTACTGCGCTTCCGCCGGAGGTGACACGTTCGGCATGGACAATGATGATTTCAACCAGATCCCGGCCAACGTCTCGACCATCGCCGACTTGTTCGACACTAAGCACATTTCCTGGGGAGAGTACCAGGAACATCTACCTTACCCTGGCTTTCAGGGATACAACTACTCCAACCAGGAAACTTATGCCAATGATTACGTGCGAAAGCACAACCCGTTGGTGCTATTTGACTCGGTCACGAAGAACAGCACTCGTTTGCGTCAGATCAAAAACTTCACCAACTTCGAGGACGATCTAACCGATAAGAAGCTTCCTCAGTACGCTTTCATTACCCCCAACATGACCAACGATGCGCACGATACCAACATCACCTTTGCCGCTAAGTGGGAACGTACCTGGGTCTCCCAGTTGCTCGACAACTCCTATTTTATGGAAAACACTCTGCTTCTTCTCACTTTTGACGAAGACAAGACCTACCCCAAGGGAAACAAGGTCATGAGCATTCTATTAGGTGGAGCCATTCCTGACGACCTGAAGGGCACCACTGATGATACGTTTTATACTCACTATTCGATCATCGCTTCCATGTCGGCCAACTGGGGTCTGCCATCCCTTGGCCGATGGGACTGTGGTGCAAATATCCTTGAGATTGTGGCTAACAAGACTGGCTATGTCAACTATGATGTTGACACTACAAACCTTCGTCTCAACGAGACATACCCTGGACCTATGTCCGCTGGCGAGTACTCCGAATTCTCGCCTGTGTGGCCCAACGCCTTGACTAGCGGCAACTGCTCAGCTGGCCATGGAATTCTGGACATTGTCAAGGAGACCTATAAGGGAACCACTGCGACTTACAACTACACGAGCCCCTTCCCCTACGATTCTAAGAGCGGCTACAACGTCAAGGTTACCGCAACTAGGAAGGGTGCCAGCAACAATGGATCTTCTTCCTCATCGGCCCCTACGCCCAACGTTGCTATTCCCTTCGGTACGCCCGCTGTCGGATCGATTTCCGGTATGTTGGTTGGCCTTCTGTTTTGTCTTTTCTAGGGCAATATTATGCGATATGTCTCTCTACATGTACTTATTTTAAGTTTGCCAGCAGGCCGTGTTTGAATGTTTTATATTACAGAGGAAGCATATTTATAATGACTACACAAATGATACCGTGAGCACAAAAGAATCAACGCAGTGACATAGCCACCTATGGAAAATCGTAGACTTCTGTAGTAAAGCGTACTTCTGTCTTATTATTTAACAATCTTTTACGGCATCGTTCCTTAGTGGCTATCAATGTTCCCCGGCCTGGAGGAAGATCATATCATAGCTCTTCGCTCCCATCCTCATTCTTTGGGCCCCCTTAGTAGGATCTTTTGGTTGAGAATTGTAGCTAAAGTCAAGTTTCCTATTGTATTCATAAATGTAAAGCTCGATATCCACCCTTCTTACAAGATTTTTGAGTACATTATATGTGAGTGCATCAAGAGCTAGTACTGATCAAAACGGTTTTTGTCTCCAGATAGCTGTCCAAGCCGCTCAACAAACCCTCCCGACCCAAGCCGCTCTGCTTGTATCCGCCCATTGGCATATCCTTCACAATAGTGGGACTCGTGCAGTTGACACCGACTGTACCTGCCTCGAGAAGCTTAGACAGCCGTACTGCACGATCCATATCCTTCGTGAAAACCGAGGCATAAAGACCAAACTCGGAGGCATTAGCTCGTTCAATCGCCTCCTCCTCTGTCTTGAACGTATTGATCGCCACAACAGGTCCAAAAACCTCCTCCTTCATAAGCCGAGAGTCATCAGGCACGTTCTCAAAGACGGTCGGCTTGATGAAGCCCTTTCCACCATCCCCTCCCATCGTGAGCTTTCCGTCCGCTTCCCCAATCTCCAGGTACGACTTAACCCGTTCATACTGAATATTGTCTGCCTGCGGTCCGTGGTTCGTCGTCGGCTCGAGGGGATTGCCCATGCGCGACGCGGCGCCAAACTTCTCCTTGAACGCCAATATGAATTTATCCGCAACAGACTCCTGCACATAAATGCGTGAGTTCGCGAAGCAGGTTTGTCCGCTCGTGAAGTGGATGCTGAACTGAGTCTTTTCTGCTGCCTTCTCGATATCTGCATCTTCGAAGATGATTGCTGGTGTTTTGCCGCCTAGTTCCAAGTGAACCACTTTCATGTTAGACTTGGCTGCTGCGATTTGGATTTTTTGACCGGTGGCTGTGGAACCAGTGAAGCTCAGGCAGCGTACATCCATATGGGATGCTATGGCACTGCCGGCTGGGCTTCCGAAGCCGGAGATGATGTTGACGACGCCGGGTGGGAAGCCAGCTTCTGCAATCAGTTTGGCCGCGAAAGCAGACTGTCACAGAAAGAAGTCAAAAGGAATGGATACTTGAAGAAGGGGTTACTGAAACTTACAGTCAAGGGCGCCTTCTCGCTACTCTTGAGCACCACAGTGTTTCCAGCAGCCAAAGCAGGGGCAACCTTAAAGGATAAAAGCCCCAATGGCATATTCCAAGGGATGATAGCGCCAACGACGCCGTACGGCTGCCTAAGCGAAAGACCAAGAACGCCGGGGGTATTCACGCTGCTAGTTCCTTGCGCATGCCAGCCGGTCTCTGCATAGTAAGCAAAAGTGTCTGCAGCCATTTTGCCATCTATGTAAAGCGATACAGGCTTTCCCATTGAGATGGACTCCAAACGAGCCAGTTCAGGTATATTCTCCTTAATTAAATTTGACAGTTTGCGCAGGTAGATACCCCTATCATCCGGGGTGAGGTCTCTCCAAGCTGGGAAGGCGGCTTTGGCTGCTGCCACAGCCTTGTCCACATCTTGCTCGCTTGCTTCATGGACTAAAAGAGAGCGTTAGCATCTCCTATGGATAGGCACACCTTGCAATATTGGTGGCTGGGGCAGCAAAATACCGTCTGCAACTGGTTCACGTGTATATGGATTAATCAACTTGAATGTTTTCCCACCCGTAGCTGGTTGAAACTATGAATACGGAAGAAGGCTTGGTGAGCACGAAGCCTTATAAGCATGACACTCTGGCTATGCTTACCTCGCCATTGATAAAGAGCCGAGTCTCGATTGGCTGCTGATCAGCGGCAGTAGATGACATGTTGGCAGATATGATGGGTGTGATATGGGCTCGAAGAAACGAGCTAGAGTAGCGGGGGAAGTGAGCGCTTTATGTATTCTGTTAGCCCCGGACGAAAGTGTCTTGTCCAAAGTCTGGGCGTCGGGCCCAACGACAAGAATCGATGCATTGGATTATTAACATGACTGGCATGATAAATCGGCGTATAAAACCATGCGGGGATAGCAGGGATCAATAAAGGAACAGAAGCGGGGGCAGTCCATCCTCGCGTTTCCTCGATAGCCCTGTGGAACCTCTCGTAAATACTTAAGGCCCGCAATCTTAGCAGGCGCCTAACAGCATTGTATTGGATATTGGTAGACGATGCGGCCAATGAATGCCCAAAAATGATGTCCAGAGCAACTGACCGGAATCCAGCCGCTAATCGAACGGTTGCATTTACGCAGAAACCTATGGGAGTGTTGCCCATGTGGGGAGATTAGTTCATGACTACTAGTAGTCCTACCACAGCCCTAGGGATGACGGTGGATCTCTCGTGCATGAAAGACGGTGGTTTGTTCTTTGTTATAGTGCTGAGTGGGGTCCAAAAACCGACCCTCGGGCTATGCGCCTAGACTCTTTCAGAAGGTGATTGTTGGATGACAAGAGTGGCTGCTTGCTGTCCGAGTCATCTGTTCAGTTTCCTTTACTTTAATCATGACAGTGAATGCCTATCCAACGTTAGATTGCGTGTTTTTGTCCGAACGTTGAGATTCTTCGAAACCCTTCTCCTATCTTAACTAGATGATAACTAGCTGATTAGCGCATCCTTAGGGCTGAGTCTAGGTTAACCACGTCATATTATATCATGACCTAAACGATGCTACCTAGGATGCTCCAATACCCTCAGAGGCTTTCCATTATGGATCTTTACTGAGCAAGCCCTTTAGCCTTCAGATCCTGAAGGTTAAGTGTGTCTTGATCGCCCGGACGGCGTTCCGACTCGAGCTTCACCTTATCCTCAGGGCCTCCGGTGCCTTCATATTTGCCGGCTGATGCCAATACGATCATGATTAGCATCTAATTAAGCCAAGGATAAGTGTAAGTATAACGCCAACTTGATTCCCACTGCTTCACGGAATTTCTTATCCGCCCTTTCGTCAATGCTGGACTCGAGGACTTCATAATTTCCTAGTACTATAAATCAATGCATGTAACAAGGCTCTTCGTACCAGAGTCTCTCTTCGGTCCAAGCCCTTGCCGCATTTAATAGGAGTTAAGGTCTTGCTCATCACGGGCTGCCATACGAAGCTTGTCGGAACCGGCCATTATGTCTCGTATATGGATGCTCTCTAAAAGTAACTGAAATGGCTCAAAGGTATAAAACTATTCAAATAAGGTAGCGTTTTGATTGTTTAAGAAAAATCTCGCATGAGCCCAGCAACAAAGGCGCCATTTCCAGCTATATACCCATGATTGAAAGCTGTTCATCAGGGGCATAGTGATTTTGCATCGGAATACATCATATCTAGGGAACTGAATGCATTACACACTTGCTACTGTATAGACTTCCACTTGATCCTGGATCTCAGTTGTAGTGATGATGTCATGCAACCAGATGTTATCTCAGCCCTAAGTATAAGTCCCATGTTGGCCTAGTGCTGAGGGTCCAGCCCTAGGGCTACGGCGGAGAGGAATAGCAATTTTCCGAAGCGTCCCGCTAAGGCGGGGAGCAAAGAATACGGGCAAATGTATACGGACAACGGAGAGAGCTCTTTGCGTGTTACTCTTCCTATCAATAGTAATCTTTCACATTTGCCACAAGATAGAACTTCAAGGAATAGGGCAAGCTCCATATTCTATGTTTCACCAGTGACTTAGAGGTTTCTCTCTTAGCTGATATTGGGGTTTGGACTCAATTGCTTGATAGCTATCTATAGCTTTCACCTCCAACCCAAGCTTCCAGCCATTCCTTAGTATGGCTCACGTCGTCGAGTTACCCGGGGAGTCAAACCCCTTGACTCTACAGAATGTTCTCAATGCTTTGGTTCTAGCAGCAAGCTCGACGCAGCAGCAGGTGCACACTGGAGCCCAGCAATTGCAAAACTGGGAAAAGCAGGAGAAATACTATACATCCCTCCAGGTAATTTGATACCGTATAACCTTCAATATGTAATAGTTTCCTTGCTTATGTGTTGTTCATTTCTATAGGATGTCTTCCTAGATCACTCTGTGCCCAACGAAGTCCGATACCTTGCCATCATCCAATTGAAGAACGGCATCGATAAGTATTGGCGAAAGACCGCGACAAAGTAAGCCTGTGCTGCCACAATCCTGTATCGGTGGAAGGATTTAGTTGCTAATATTTCAATAGCGCCATCAAAAAGGAAGAAAAAGAGCAGATAAAGAACAGAGCCTTACAAGCGGGTGTCGTGGAGCCCGCAGCTCTTCTAGCTCTACATAATGCATTAATGATCTCCAAGATTATGCGCTATGAATTTCCTCAAGACTGGTGCGTATCCTTTACCTCCAAGCTTGATAGCTGCACTTCTAACTGTTCCATCAAGGCCCGACGGTATCTCATCGCTTATAAACTTCCTCCGTTCCTCAATACAGCCAGGCGCCAACCCATTGCAATTGCCACGAACCCTTACAATCATCCTGCAGATAATCAAGGAGCTATCCACAGCACGGTTGCAAAGGACACGAACCAGCCTTCAATCTGTTGCCCCAGAGATCTTCCATCTTCTGGGAAGTATATATGTGGACAAAGTGAACAAATGGGCATCGCTTTTAGAGCAGGGTGTTGCTGACGAAGGAGCATTGTTGGATAGTCTTGAGCAAAGTCTAGTATCTCTCAAGGTCGTTCGGCGCCTTGTGATAGCTGGATATGAACACCCCAACCGTCATAGCGAAGTCAAAGATTTTTGGCTTTTGACTCATTCTCACTTCAGTCGCTTCCTCCAGTTCATCAGTGGTTCCATTAATCTACCGGAAAATGTACAGAAGGCGATTGAGAAACATATTTTACAGCTATCGAAGCTCCATGTCGAGATGGCCAAGGATCGTGCTGCCTCTTTCGCATTGCTACCAGACAGTATTCCCCTCGTTCGATCATATTGGAGTCTAGTGGTTAAATTAGGGGAGAACTACGCACAGCTAGGCGCAACTGGTGAACAAGATAGAAAGTCACTGATGGAAAAGGCTGGGCTCAAAGCCCTTCTTCTGATCAGAGCTTGTTCCAAAATGGCATTCAACCCAGCTCAGACCTTCAAGTACCAGACCCCTGAAGATAAGGAGGAGAAAAAGCAGTCCATTGAACTTATCAAGGCGGAGCTCTTTACCCACGACTTTGTGGTCAATGTCATGGAGCTCCTCGTCACACAGTTCTTCCGGTTCAGAACAAGCGATTTCCAAGAATGGGAGGAAGACCCTGAAGAGTGGGAACGGAAAGAAGAAGATGTTTCCGATGCTTGGGAGTTCTCTATTCGATCATGTTCCGAAAAGCTCTTCCTTGATCTGGTCATCCACTTTAAAGACCTCCTCATCCCGCGACTTTTAACCGTCTTCTACAACTTTGCAAGTAAGTACCTAAAACCATAGGGGCGGAGCTGGACTCTGTTGTTGACAGGAAAGTACCAGGTCCCGAAAATCATGATGTGTTACTGAAAGATTCATTATACTCAGCGATCGGGCTTGCCTCCGCAAGTCTCGAGCAGCATTTGGATTTCAACAAATTTTTAGAAACTACACTTGTCCCAGAAGTGCAGATTCAAGAGCAGGGCTATAACGTTTTGAGACGGAGAATTGCCATTCTCTTGGGCCAGTGGGTGCCAGTCAAGTCGAGCGAGCTGAACACAGCTGCCATCTATCAGATCTTCCAGCACCTTCTTAGCAAGCAAGACCCGTTGAACGATTTGGTAGTCCGCATCACAGCCGGTAGACAACTAAAGAACGTGCTAGATCCGTTCGAGTTCTCCCCCACTGGATTTCTGCCCTATGCTCCCTCCATCCTTCAAGACTTGATGTCTTTGGTTCAAGAGGTTGAACTCTCTGAAACCAAGATGGGACTTTTAGATACGGTCCGCGTGGCTGTAATCAAGATGGAAGACCATGTATGAATTTTCTTATCCCTCTATACCTTCACACAGGTATGCTAATGGCCCCGCAGATTGCCCCGTTCTCGGATCAGATACTGTCGTTGCTACCCCCGCTATGGGAAAGTTCCGGGGAGGAACATCTCATGAAACAGGCTATTCTTACCTTACTGTCGTCGTTGATCAACTCCCTTAAGCAGGATTCAGTGCGATACCACTCTCTCATCCTACCTCTCATTCAGAACTCAGTGGAGCCAGGCTCTGTACGTCTCACCTTGCTCCTTGTTGGACTGATCCGTGCAGGCATACTAATTCGCTCACAGGAAACACTAGTATACCTGCTCGATGAGGCACTAGACCTCTGGGGTGCTATTTTGACGCAAACTCCAGCCCCAGCTTCTCCTGAAATCCTTTCTCTTCTTCCTGCACTTCTCCCCATTTTTGAAGCCGCCACAGATAGTGTACCGCAAGCCCTTCAAATCGCAGAATCATATGTCTACCTTGCGCCACAAGAGGTGCTCAGTGACCGAGTACGACTTCCTTTCCTCGCTTCCCTTGAGAGTCTCTTGAAATCTACAACACGCCAGCGCCTCGGCGTCGTGCCACGCCTAGTCGAGTTAATAATACGTGGCACTGAGGCCGTGGATGGCGGCAGCGAAAATTCATATAATGTTATCACACGATCGCTCCTCGACAGTTCCTTCCTATCATCTCTCCTGGAAGGCCTCTACTCCGCCCACGAGGCCAGCCAGACTACCGGACCTAACAGAAAACAAACATCTGTATATGGCGTCGTTGAGACGGACTATTTCTCCGTCCTTGCCCGCTTAGCACTCGCGTACCCAAAGATCTTCGCATCAGCCGTTTCCGCCGCTACGGGGACATCTGAAGAACAAGCCATTACCTGGCTGCTCACAGAATGGTTCCTCCACTATGACAATATCGGAAGCACAACGCAAAAGAAACTTCATGCGCTTGCACTCACCCAACTACTCAACCTGAATGGCCCAGACACACAACCACCACCATACATACTTAGTCACCTCCAATCCTATCTCAACACATGGGCAGACATCGTCACCGAGCTCGCCGAAGGAACCGAGACCGAAAATGACCCCCATGCTGGCGACCATCTGGTCTACTGGAATCACGCAGAAACTGGCAAGTGGGATGAGAATGAACCGCCCGAGAACGAGCGCAAACGTCACTGGGAAAATTCTGACATCCTTCACAAGATCAGCATTCGCGACTTCATCCGAGATCGACTGCGCTCGTTGGTTGTTGGATGCGGCGGTGAACAGCGATTCCAAGACGAATGGCTCCTCAACGTCGATCGTGAAGTTGTATCTGCATTTGTCGCCCTTGGGCTTTTCTGATAGATCACTCTACTCCAAATCTTGGACTTGGTTTCTTCCGTCACCTATGAGGTGGTCAATGCCCACTCTACAATCTATTACAGCTGCATATTCATGCGGCCCTTGCTGCTTGCGAGACTTTTACGATGGCAGATGTCTGTTCGCATCTTGAGTCCCGATGCAGCCGGATTGTGACAGTGGGTTGCCCTGACATTTCTAATACGTCCTGAACTTATGGTGCTCACGAAGGGAAGGGAAGGCTTTGCATGCGGCTCTAGGACTAGCGTTACTCCCCTCAACGTATTACCATATTAGATAAACACAACCGGGGTCCTCTCCGGACTCAAACCTATTCTATCTTCTTTCCAGTTCTTTTCCATGATTCTAGCTAGTGGCTATGATTTTCTTTTTATCAGCAAGCCTGACTATGTGTATTGTACATGACTTAGCAGCTCAAGCTTCATTTACTGCTGGACAGCGATATCATGGGTATATAAATCATGTTGAGGAAGCTCCTGGCTGTTGGCTAAAGAGCTCAAACTTTCTGCAGAATATAGTAAACCAAGCATCCGGTGACAGCTAATCGCACAGTACGTTAAACATAGAACCATTAGAGACTCCCACCCGCAGCTCCCACGATCTTAAGTCCACTAGCACCGCCACCTCCAGGACCGTCTGCTGTAGTAGAGTACGCAAGCCAGTAACGCGAGGGGTGCCATGCGACGGCAGGAATGCCCGAATTAACCCCGCCACCAGTAGGAACAGTATAGACACTTTCGCCCGTTTCAGCATGGAAGATCTCAATTCCGTTGCCGCCACAGCCTACTTCATCACAAGCACCGCAAATAAATCTCCCGTCGAAGCTCCAGCTCACCCCACGGACGGCCCCACCATTATTACTAGACACGGTGCGTCGACAAATCCAATCCGATGTATCCCAGAGAGAGATAAGGGCGTCACTGCCGCCGATGGCGAGATAGCGTCCCGTAGGTGCTAGGGCTATAGAAAGGCAGGCGGATGTGTGAGCGTTGAGGGTGTGGAGGACGTCGAAGGATGGATAGGATAATATTTTGACCGTGCCTTCGCCGGTTGTTGCGAAGAGGTGAAGGTCAGGCGAGGTTGGTGTGGAAATGTGATGAGAGAAGGTTGTTGCGTTTGTTTGGATGGGCTGTGGGTGAGAGTCTAGGACTTTATAGGTGGTTGGGCCTGCGATGGGTTTCTGAGACTGCGTGGATGGGATACTTATTGCTCCGCTTTCGAGCACAGTTGGGGTAGAAGGTGATTCGATGGAGATTGGTATCAGAGTATCATCCTAATGATTAAGAAAGAATATACCAGTCAGTCCAAGTTTCGGTCACTTGTCTGTGCCCTATACAGGTTCAAAGGAGCTTTCCTCACCTTCCTTCCAACCACCATTGTACTCCCATCAGCCGACCAAGACAAGGTGAAAGCCTCGCCGCCGACATCCAGACGGCTCACACATGTCTTCGATCGAACGTCCCAGAAGCGTACGGTACCATCAGAAGAACAGCTGGCTAGCTCCGAGTCTCGAACAGGGTTAAATAAGACTTTCTCGATCCCCGCGGTGTGACCGCGGAGGTCAGTCGAGTATTTGACTTGCGCGCGCTCAGGGTTCCAAATTCGAAGGGTACGGTCCGCTGAGCCTGTAGCAATAAGCTGGCCGGTAGGGTTCCATGCTATCGTTCGGATTCTACCAAGAATGACATATATCATCAGCTTGAACCTGTTCTGGGAGGTGTTGTGCAGCTGCAACAGTTTTCTTGGACGGAGACACACGTATGAGATCCGGGCGTTCGCGCGATAGGGTCATGATAGCTCTGAGTCTTGAGGCTTCCAAATGAGAATGCAAATCGCTCCTTGGGAAGTAAATTGCGGCGGGGAGGTGCCATTGTTCGTAGCTGCCGTTCCTGCTGCCGGAGTCGTGATGATGGCGGCGATGGTAGGAGCAACCCACGTTAATGCCCCGAGGGGCTGTGGTCGATGAGAGTCGGAAGAAACTTTCGCGAGAGGGTGTAGGTAGTTACCCGGGACTTGCAACCACAATATATAGATAGTTGCACCGAGAAATCGTCTGTTGCATATCGGTGTTTGGAGTAGCGGCGGCAAGGATAAAGGCGGATGATCAAGCTAGTTCATGCCTTGGTGCCTTAGGCATTAGAAATTTCATGCGCATCATCATCATCAACGATTGCCAATTCGGCACAATACCTCACTCGGTGATTGCAATGTGACGTCAACAGGGAATCTGCGTATGTATTTATACTGAACTGTGGAAAGTCGATAACGCGCTTTTTCCATTGTGGTTCGAGATCTATTTTCGCAACCGAGACGCATGAAACTATTCAAGAAAATCAAATTTCAGTAACAGCCGAGAGACAACAGTAACAGAGAACCTTCTTATGAGTAACACACTCCAAATAGTTGCTATATTTCCTTTTCCTGAATGTAACCAATGGATCTAGGATACTAGTAGTTTTATAGAATCGAAGCTGACGGCCGAATCCGTGTATTGGGGGTCCATTGTCCAATCAGATGACGCCCGCTTTTCCATCGCATCCAAAAGACATCAAATTTCAATGTCAAAGTTGTTTTTGACGAAGTACCAGTATAACTGATCTGTTGATTCCCCATTGAAATATATATGATTTGCTTACAGTAGGTAAAGCATTATTAGAAGCCTGAGATAATTCTCCATTGGGGTTCTTAAAACTTAGTAACAACCTTCGACAGATTCTTCCAACCAACCACAGCGTGCAATTTGATCCCAAAATCCCAGTGCATAGGACTACATACTAGTATCTATAGAGATTGCCCAAGACAAAATCACCATGTTCGATCTGGAAGATGACGCGTCTAGGCGCGAGAAGTGCTACACGGCAGTGGCTCAACTGCCTTCCTTCATCGATTCCAAACAGCCGCCTCTGAAAAAACCACCCTTCTCGGCCATTTGGGGACATCCGTTTGTGCACACGGTAATTGACCCTTTTATTTCTCTATTACAACTTTCCTTGTGTGAAATTGTCTAGTTGACCAGGTATGAACAGGTGGAGGTTATATTACCTGAAGCAACCTACAAAACTATTGAGAGCTCATTCAATACTAAGCTTTCCAAGCTGCGATATGCTAGAGTATTCATGTCACTGTCGTCTCTGCTTGAGGGGGACTTCTTCAATACTTATATCAAATCAGGTACCTAAGAATCTACTACACCAGTCCCGCTTCATTCGGTGGGGGTCGGTACTCTAGATGAGGGCTACTCTAACTACGTTATAGGAGATGTTCTCATGATATCAGAGGGACGTTCCGGCTCAGATAACGTGTTTACTCTGAGAGATGGTATGGTACACCCTTTCCGGGCATACTATTCATCCGGCAACTGTTATATACTGACCTACCTATAGGAGTCCTGAAATTAGAACTTGGAAAGGAGATATTTGAACGGACAGGCCTAACAGGGAAGCCCATCCGTAGTGGGGGCAGAAAACATGCAAAAGAAAGATATAGTACGTATTTATATGAATTACCATCACCCTAGATATATATACTGACGTGTTCCAACAGTCGTGGAGATCAACCTGCGGCTGCCGTCAATGCTTCACGGTAAGAAATGTTTTGAGAGAATAGTATGGGCATTCAAGAATGTCCTCAATCACACCGTGGCCTGGCTCTTCTATGACCTGGCATCGGAGTCGAGTGGTATTTCCTCCGGTACTCATAACCCATATCTTTCGCCCTCATTTTCACGTACTCACGAATGACTAGACGATCCTTCCCTGAAAGGAAACCACCCTCACATCATAGACTGCGAACCAGTGCGCGCCGATTACTGTGATGTCCTTGTTCCACCTTTCAAGGGAATAGAAGCCACAGGATTGGCGCCAGAGCAGGAATTAAAGGATAATTGCGACGAAATTTCCGAATGGCTTGGGATGGTGACTCTCGGGTCTCCTCGAGTATTAGCGAGCGATGATGTAGACCCATACCTATGTCGCTATAGCGTACCGGATGCGGACGAAGCAAAGCTGTCAGATATAGTTAGTTTGAAATGGCATGGTCTCCTTCCTCCCAAATGGATCACGGGGCTATTCCTTACTCTACTGTATGTTGTTGATCTTCTCCCTTAACCCCCTGTTAGTTTATCAAGCATCGCATGCTGACTGCTTGATTCTCAGAAAAGAGACTGGCCCGAAAGATGCAGAAGCCTCGGCCTGGTTTGCTTTCTCCGCGAGTGCCCTGGGGAGGGAAGCCGTGGAAGGAAAAGACGGCTATACGGTTCTGACATTGCCTTCTGTAGGCAGAACTGGTGATAATGTGCAAAAGAGCTCTAATACTAGATCTACAATCGGTCGCTCATGTGTTTGTTGGGAGTACGTCGGCGTGTCAATTGTTTAGAAATGAAACATATATCCCACACTACGTTAGGAGTGTATACATTTAAACTTATAAAAACCGAGAGCAACTAGAATATGAAACTGACGTGTCGACTATGCCCTGACATGTAGCTATCAGATGGTTAACCAATACACCCTATCTACCTTCAAATACAAGACCTTATTACGAGTTGTTTTGCATTGCCCTTTACATTTTGCTGCAACGTGGATTGATTTGAGCATGGACAAGAACTGCTCAGATATAGAGCACGGATTACTCGATTCAATATATAAAGCCAACCGTATATTGGTACCAACCAATATTCAAAATTTGATGTCCCAGCTGCTCCTGCCCCTCCAAGTCATTATTTTAAGCCCAAGTGAATAGTATAACTCCAACAAAAAGATACCCATAAACAGAAACATATCCAAGAAAGTACGGGAAATTGTAACGTTTTGGATGCTTACAATCATCCAATAAGGTCGTTCACCACATCTTGAAGCACCGGTCTATTCCCAAGGACCTTGCTACCACTCAGCAGCTTGGCTCCCCTCTTTGCCGGCTTCCTGAGGCCCTGTGGAACATTTCGGCTTTGTACTGGACTTAGAGGGTTGCGGGCCTTCTTTTGAGAGGTAGGACTCCTCTTTGGACTGGGCGTTGATCTTTCTTGTGGCTGGGGTTGTGTGTGGATGTTGTCAGAGTCGAAGGCGTGATCTTCCACAGCGCCCTTTGGCAAGTCGTATACCCAGTCTTGCTCTTCGACTAGCTTCACATATTTTCCTAGCAACTCATTACCGCCACGAAGAGTGCTCTTGCTTCCAACAACAAGGAGCTTTGTTCGTGCTCGGGTAAAAGCAACATTAACCCGTCTCCAGTCACGAAGAAGATCGCCGACATGGTTGTCTGAATTGCTGCGCACGCAACTCAGTACCACAACTTCTTTGTCTCGTCCTTGGAATTTGTCTGCGGTGTGCATTTCGAGATCCGGTAGGTGATGGCGCAAATTCTGTTTCAGAAGCGAAAGTTGGCTGCGATAGAACGTGATGACACCAATGCTTCGTGCTGGTATGCCGCAAGAGATGAAGGCCTCCACGAGTTGGGCGCAGAGTGTTGCCTCGGTAGGGTTGACGATTCGCGACCCCTGTGCTACATCTAAGGCTGGTGTGGCCAGGGTGTCTGTGTTAACAAGGCGGGTTTTGATGGATGGGTCGACTAAATCGCGAAGCCAGCAGCGACCCTGACTTGTACCCAAACAGAGCTGCCTTTGCCCTTGGGGTCGGATGTGGTCCAAATGAAGATGTCTGAGACCGCCGAAATTGGGTACCTCCAAAGATCGCGTAGCAACCTCCTGGGTCCCACATTTGAGCTGCCCAGAGTAGATGAGGGTATTTGAGAGGAGCATAATGTCTTTGCACATTCGATACTGATGTTCAAGATTGACGACAGATGCCGGATGAGAGTCAGAGAGAAGCTTGAAGAGACTAACGTCGAGCCCCCCTGCTTGAGCCTCTTTATTCTGCACAAGAGGTGGAAGTTGGTAATGATCGCCGACAAGGATGAATGTCCTTGCCATTCGGATCGGGCCTAAACATACAGGCAAGGTGATCTGGGAGGCTTCGTCGACAATGCAATAATCGAATATGCGCTGACTAAAAACGCTGTGGCCGATCCCAAGACAGGTTGTTGCAACAACCTGCGAGTCCTCATATGCGCCTTTAAGTTCTTCGATTGTACTTTTGGGAACTGCCGCAAGGTCGGCAAACTGCTGAACCTCAGGATGCACCTTCGCAGCAGCCCCAATCCGCAAGATACGAATGCTATCATCTTGAATCTTCAGAAGTATATTGTCAACTGCTGTGTGAGTATACGACGTGAGGAGCACACTTTTTCCTTGCGATACTAATGCCCGAATTATGTGGGCAATGGTTGTCGTCTTGCCTGTCCCCGGCATTCCCAATACCAAAGCATAGTCTTTAGCGCTCATTACTTTATCAATAGCTTGTTTCTGATCGACATTCAGGCTTGCCCTGTCGGCGTCAGACATTTTGTAAGCGGACAATGTGGGTTGGAAGGTGGGAGCGGATCCTTCAACGATTAGTCTCCTAAGATTCTTGGCTTGAAACAAGTCTCTTTCCATCATAGCAACTAGATTTGCTCGAACAATGGCCATGCCATTACTGAACTCGTCTTTGTCTAATCGGTAAACGACCTCTTCTTCTGGCTCATTTGATGGATTTGAGGCAGCAGCATCGGCACCGGGGATTTCCATTATGCCCCTGAATGTTTGATTTGTTTTCGCATCAAAACCTTTGGACCTGGTTCTGGCATTATGCAGTCGGCGATCCACTGCGACAGAGATGCGTTGGGGACTGACTTGAATGACATAGCCATTTGCAAGCGCAAAGTGTCCCTTTTCATCAGATATCACAACCGGCTCTCCAACGGTGAGCTGTGACTCAGTGAAAGAGAAAAATGGTGTTGACCGTCTTTTGACAAAGGTATAGCGAAAGCGATTTATCTTTACCCCGTCTTTGTCTTCAAAGGCTGACCCTAGCTCGATGACAATATTGCCGAAGCACCGACCGAGAGCCTCCCGCTCACTGCTTAGCAATGTCCAAAGCTCCCGCTTAAATCTCATCATACTTTGCTCCTCCTTTGTGAGCAGATCATCCCATTTTCGGAAAAAGTCACGATCTTTGGGTGTCAGGTGGTCCATAGCCTTCACGAACTCGTCGCCGAGCCCACTTGATTCTCCGTCGCCATCATCAACGAGTTTGTGATAGATAAAGCAAGGTGTCTTGGAGAAGCATTTGTTGCACAATGCCTGCCTTTTAACCATGGGTGGTAGTTGGGCTCTTCGGCACATATACCCGGCTACTCGATTTCGAGCTTGAATCATCTGGAGGAGCTCATGACGAATGCCGCGAATTCGGAAGATCTTCGACGTCTCAAGGTAGTAAAGAAGGCCGAATGTAACTTCCACATCTGATGAAGATAGGTAAGGTTAGAATAAGCGCATCATCTTGTGACAAGGCCTAGGCTCACCGTAGCGATCAGAAAGCAAAAGGGTATAGAGAGCCGTCTGAGCCCTATGTGCATGGTTTGTGTCTCTGTTACCCGTCTTAAGCTCAAGGGGCACAACCAAATTCTTGTCGCTCTCGCCATCATGGCAGGCAACTTGTACAGTAGCATCAATATTGCCTTTTAGTCCATACATAGGAGACCAGATGTGTTCTTCAACCTCAAGTAGTTTGTTGATACTCAGGCGGAGTTTGGAACTATTTCGGTCTTCAACAAGGGATTGCGCCTATTGGTAAAGATGAGTACGCATGCCATCGTATGTTGCTGAAAAATTCCACTCACGCTTGGCTTTGCCTTGAGGAAAGTGTCTGCCCATGACATCAAGGCTGGAATTTTGCTCATCACATAATCGATGGCTTCAGAAATGCTCATGTGGATCAAGTACAGTTCCTCAATATGTTTCACAATGACCATTTCAACCAAAGACCTCAGTGAGGATATGTCCCATTGATTGGCCTTCATTGCCTCTTGGAAAACTTCATGGAAAATATTCCCAAACACTTGGGGCTTTCCAATGTCACTAGTGTTTTTAATACGGTCCTGAAGCACAGCACGCCGCTGGCAACCAATCGAATCCGCGACAATGGTCGCTGAAACTAGATGGTCCGGGTGAAGAATTATCATGTTGTGAGAATCATTGACGATGCAATGGCCTGCTGTATCAAAATCGCCGATTAAATGAATATATGAATCTTTGCAGCATGGACTATCAAACCATGATTCCCTCAGCACAACAACCTTCTTCTGAGAGGTTCTTTCATCTTGTACTAACAACACCTGATTACAATGTCAGCTTCTACCTGTAAGACTTCTAAAGTTTGCGGCGGCAAACCTTTTCTGGCTGGAGGCGTCCCTTTTCAGTGGTATAGGTAGACTCGGCAATATCAACAATCAAGTAGCGCTTGATGGCTTGTCGACTAAAGTTCTATTTATAATATACTTAGCAAATATCTAGGAAATATACCCACTAAGAGTGACAAACATAATTTGATCCATCTGCACCTGATTGCCTCATAGACTGCTCGATAGCCTCCATGTCAAATTCATCATCGTCAAATTCGTCACCAGAGGATACTTCCTGTGGCATGTTAACCCCTCGGACTGGCTTCGCAATTACCGTAGATGAGTTATCCGTGCCACTTTCCAGCCCAGATAGGTTGGAGGCCGTATCGTCCTTTGGGATGGGCCTCACAAGCTTCGTACTTGGAGCCGCATCGCACTCAGCAAAAATATCATCTATATTATCCGAAAACTCATCAAATTCATCGTCTTCAAAGCGAACCCTCTTGGGGGAATAGTGGGGTTTCTTAGGGACCGCTTCAGAATTCAGAGTTGTTGCATGAGCATGGGGGTTTTGCTTTTCATCATGTGGCTCGTAAGTGTTCGTCGAAAGGAACGTGGTATTTCCTCTAGTAACCATTGCGCCTGGCAGGCTACCATGGTCAACAAATGGATCCATCGAGGCTTCCGCAATTTCAAGAAAATCCTGATCAAATTCATCGTCCCCGAAATCAGACGAAGAGGCCTGCTCTTTGCCTTGGGGTTCAGGATAGACATTATTGACATTGTTATCCCGATTTGCCTTAAATAGAGAATGATGGCCAGGTCTATCTTGCATGGGAGACGTTGACCGGCTTCGTTGAATGCCTTTGCGTCTAGGCACAGGCGATGAATCAGGTGCAGTGATGTGGGAGTTCGGTGACTTTGGCGCATTTCGGAGGCTCTTTTCGATCTTCTCTACGAGAAAATTGATCTTAGACGAATTGATACTTCCAGAGTCAACAACGTCGCTTCTTGACCGAGAAAAGATGCCGCGACCTGTGCCAACGCCTCCGCCATCGATCCTCCTTCGTTTAGTTTTAGAACTGGGCCATTCGGCGTTGCAACTATTCGATCGTCTTAAGCCAGAGGAATCACGACCTGTCCTAACTGGTGGGGGAGTCTGTGGAGAGGAGGAAAGGAGGTGTGTGAATTGAGGTGGTGGTAAAGTTCCATTGCCGTTGGCAGTGAGTTTACCCACATAGTTGTTCCATAGTTCGGTTGCGAGGTCGTTCTGTGGAGTCCTCTGAAGCCCCTGCAATGACGCATGCATGTCAAGAGACTCTTGATCTGCACCTTTCGAATTTCCAGCTAAGGGCGAACTGGTTGGGGAAGAGATATGCTGGCGTTTCCTGACTTGTGTTGCAGGTGTTTGAGACATCGTGTCCGGATTCGAGCTCGCAGGGACATGCTGCCAAATGACATAGTCTTCAGGCGTAAATTCTTGCACTGGGGCTTGGCTGATGGCATCTTCAGCATTGCTAATCAAATCTGCCAATGGAATCCTATTCGCAGGAGTTTGAGGGCATTCCTTGGCTGCCTTCGCATCTGATTTATCAACCGAAGCTTCTCTTTTAGTTGAATCGGCTTGATCTAACCGAGTAACACCATTCAACCACGACGATTGATTCTCCTTGTTCGCATGTGCTGGCTTTATGGACGATTTGGACGGCGATCTCTTAGACGGTGATTTCTCAATACTTGTATCATCTCTGATGTATCGAAACGCATTCAGCTTAGAGCGGGAATTCGAGGAAATAGGATATGAATTGGTGTCCTTATCCATAGGGTTCATAGTTAGAGCTGCTCGTCTTCTGTACGAGAGCAGCAGAGCATCTCGATTAGTCTTAAGTGGATATAGTTAGTGCTGAAAAGCCTGCGGAGAATGTGTACCTATTAGTCGACGTCCTGGAATGAAGAATAGAGATGGCAATTGTTTCCCAATTCTGGAGATGGATTCAAGGAAGTGACATGCATGGATCTAACTCAAGTAGGATTTGTGTCTTGACGCATGCAATCGCATGAATCATGGACTCTAGATTCAGCGATAAGGAATCGCCAGACGCGTCGCGCGCGTCGGTGTGTTCTGCCTTAGGCATATTATTAGCCTTAAATTGCAGGCATGAAGAAGGTATGTGGGCTGACCAGATCGGGACTAGCGTAATGACTCCATCGGCCTTTTGCGGCTTCTGAACATCAACCGCTGTTCAAACCGTCACCCCTCCAACTTAACGCCTCCTGCGCCTTCTACGACAGCGGTCGGATTAGGAACTGATTAATTGGACCGATAATTATCATCGCCGGTCGAAGGAACATCGAATTTGACGTCTTAACCGACCGTCCTTGCCTGTTTGGAACCGACAGGGGCCTCAACCCGCCACCGCCTGTCCCTTATCATCGACTGCTTTAACGACCAGGAATTCGTTAGATTTTCCGCTACTCTTCATAGTCGCAATGTCTGCTCGTACTTTGTCGCAAAGCCTTCGCGCCCGCTGCCTTTTCCGCAGACCTCAGAACGTTCAGGGTTTCTCGACTCGTACCAACCTCCGTGCTGCTGATCATGGAGATCACTACGACCCTCCCACTGGGTGGCTTTTCGGTGTCAAGCCAGGCCAGAAGTACGTGAAGGAAGGCTGGGAGAACATCTGGTATTACGGATTCATTGGTAGCTTGCTCGTTGCCGGTGTCGCATATGTCTTCAAGCCAGACACCTCGTACGTTAATCCCTTGCGCTCGGCTTGCTATCAGCACGCTCGCTATAAACAGCAGAAGCTGCTATGCTGCATGAAGTGAGAAAATTTACTTATGCACAGAACTAACTTTCTGGTAGTATACAAACATGGGCCTTGGAGGAGGCACGGCGGAGACTGGAAGCCGAGGGTATCCTGGAGGACCCCGAGAAAGCTCAGAGGAAGTAAAGGACAATATTTGTCCTCAGTATTTCCTTGTACATTGTACATAGAGCGGTCGGACATGGAAAACAGTTTCGGATGAGATGTTGTACCTGTGCTAGCGGATACGATTCGCCAGCCCAGTCTAGACAGGTCTTTTTATTCCCTTTCCTATGTTCTTTTTTCTTCTTACATTCTGCATGTACTCTGTCAACGTATATTCTGGGATGCTTTCACCGATTGCTTTAGAAAGTTGCGCAAAAGCAAGGAATACAAATGTCCAATCGCAAATAGCATTCTATCTATCGTCTAGTTTCAGCCCTTGCCTATATTCATCGGTAAGAACGGGTAACGGCTTATTGACGGAGCTTGTTCTAAGGACATCTCTGCCCAGATGACTACTACGGGCCAGGCCATTATACCTCTGGATATATGTCTGTCCTTCTGAGAAGTGGTATTTCTCTCCTGACCTTCGCTAGAAGGTCCAAATCAATATCCGCGAAGGCGATTTGCGGTTCTGTATATTCGTCGCCAAGTTGGGTTATGACCTCTCCCCAAGGGTTCACAATCATCGAATGGCCATAGCTCCTTCTTTTCTCATTGTGAGGGCCCGCTTGCGCCGCTGCTATCACATATGACTGGGTTTCAATAGCTCTGGCCCGTAGTAGTGTTTCCCAATGGGCCTTTCCTGTGGGAACCGTGAATGCTGAAGGATAAGTGATAAGCTGGGCGTTTTGCCGCTTCAAAGCCAGGCTAATTTCGGGGAAACGCAGCTGCAAGATGATATCAAATTAACCTCATCCAACATGGCTTCAAAACCCGATAACTTACATCGAAACATATGGCTAAGCCGACACGTCCAACAGGAGTCTTGAATGGAGGTAGAATTTCCATTCCTTTCTCGACGCTCCTGGAAATAATGGTCAGTACATTTACTATGGTTCTCATAATATACCCTGGTGCAACCTACGTGCTTTCCTTTAGTACCGGACCGCCTTCGAGCTCTACATCAAATAGATGAATTTTCTGGTAGCGCTGCGTAATAATGCCTTTTTCATTGATCCAGATAAGAGTGTTTTTTACTCTACCATCCGGGGATGGTTCGTGGATGCCGACGTTTATGTGTAAATTAGACTGCATGGCCTCCTTCTGTAGACCCAGTACAAATTCACTATCATGCACAGAGCACGCAAGTGAGATTGTCTCTGCTGGTGAGGAACCTATATAGTCTGTCGCTTCGGGAAGAAACAGCGCCTGGTTATGCATTAGTTAGAACCTGCAAGTCAATGACATATACTGTACTTTAGCTCCAGCAGCAACGGCTTTGCGCACCAGTATCTGACACTGGGCCAGATTGGCAGCCATGCTCGCAGTCGAGCATAGTTGCCCCACGGCCTGTCGAGTTAACGAGTTAGTGGCTAGAGTTGCTCTTCTTTTATTTGTTTTCTTGAGGACTCCTTACTGCAACAACCATTTCTACTTAATTTAAACTTACAATCTGTCCGTAGTGAATTCGTATCAGAATGTATGTTATCTATTGGAATGAAGGTAGTTATGATTTAGTTGGAGCACGTTATCTGATACGATTACGGAGTAGTGAGGTACCTAATCGGGAGACTTTCCCATTTTGGGACAACATTTATCTCAACTGCGCTCCAGCAGCGGAACCGAATCTGAATGAACGCCACTGACTGCATCAACATCATATAGAGCAGCTTTATGATAAGAAAAACCTGACTCCAACTGTCAGGTCACATAGCTGCCAATATGAAAAGCTTACGGAGGGACTTCTCTTCTGACCCGCATACCGCAAATGTCACTAGCAAAATCTTCGTTAGGTCGACAAAAAGTGGAAAGGTGCAAAAGATCGTTCGTGAGCTTTACCTGAGACAGGATATTCCTTGCTCATCAAAGCTGTGTTCAACATGCCCCTCGGTCGCTCCAGCGGATGCAAATGGAAACAGTGAGTAAGATCAGTGTAAAACACTGCGTCTAGTGGCTAATGCGACACAGTTGCGCCTTTCGTTCTTTCAGAGCACCCCGCCGGTACAACCGCTTTCCCTCGTGGCCATTACCTCGTTCCTGATACCAACGCGTTGCTGAATGGTATGGATCTATTTGAACATACCGGCGCATTCTACGATGTGATCATCCTTCAAACAGTTCTTGAAGAACTCAAGAACCAGTCTCTACCCCTCTACAACCGCTTGCTTGCTTTAATCAAGACCGACGAGAAACGCTTTTACCTGTTTTTCAACGAATTTAGAATGGAAACACATGTGCGGAGAGGGCCAAATGAATCGATCAATGACAGGAATGACCGTGCCGTCCGTGCTGTAGCAAAATGGTACACCGAGCATTTACGAGCCGCAGCGAAGAAGGGAAAGAAAGAGAAGACAGTGCCTGCTATTGTTGTTATCACGGACGACAAAGACAGCTTGCGCAAGGCAAAGGAGGAGAACGTGACAGCCCTATCGTTAACCGATTACGTCTCGGGCTTGGAGGATTCCGACAGATTACTCGATATGATCAACGAGTCAAGAGAACAAAGAGAGACCAAGGGTGTACGCGGAGAGCTTTTTTACCCAGAATACTATACAATGTCCAAGATAATGACTGAATTGAGGGCTGGTACCTTACATCAAGGTGTCTTCAATGTGTCTCCGTACAATTATCTTGAGGGTTCCGTCAATGTCGCAGCATTTGACAAGCCTCTTCTTATTCTGGGTCGCGACAACAGTAATAGAGCTATTTCTGGGGACGTCGTTGTGATTGAAGTGCTTCCTAAGGATCAGTGGAAATCCCCATCAACTAAGATTGTGGACGAAGAAGCAGTAACCAAGAACGACAACCCTGACGCTGAGGATAACGAGGCCGTGGTCACTGAAAGGGAAAGAAAAGCTTTACAGGAAGAGGTCAGACAAGCGCATGGAAAGAATACAGAAGGAAGGCCTCAGCCAACAGCTAAGGTTGTGGGCGTGATCAAACGAAACTGGCGGCAGTACGTCGGACACGTTGACTCGGGATCGACAGGCTCCCAAGCTAGCTCTGGTCGGCGTCAGCAAAATGTTTTCGTTTTGCCCATGGATAAGCGTGTACCTAAGATTAGGGTGCGCACCAGGCAAGCCTCCGAATTGCTGGGTCAACGAATTCTCATCACAATCGATTCATGGGATCGTGATTCTCGGTATCCTACTGGACACTTTATTCGTTCATTGGGAGAGCTCGAAACAAAGGGAGCTGAGACAGAAGCCCTGCTACTCGAATACGATGTACAATATAAGCCGTTCCCTAAAGCCGTTCTCGACTGTCTTCCTGCAGAGGGACATGACTGGAGGGTTCCCGCCAGTAAGGAAGATATCGGCTGGAAAGGCCGCAGAGACCTCAGAGACCTCCTTATATGTAGCATTGATCCACCAAACTGCCAGGATATTGACGATGCTCTTCACGCACGCCCGTTGCCCAATGGCAACTTTGAAGTTGGAGTCCATATCGCAGATGTATCACATTTCGTTAAGCCGAACAATGCGATGGACCTAGAAGCTAGTCTGCGTGGTACAACAGTCTATCTAGTCGACAAACGTATTGATATGCTTCCACACTTGCTTGGTACCGATCTTTGCTCGCTCAAGCCTTACGTGGAACGTTATGCTTTCTCGGTTCTGTGGGAGATGACTCCAAATGCTGAGGTTGTTTCCACAGACTTCACCAAATCCGTCATTCGTTCTCGTGAAGCCTTCAGTTACGAGCAGGCCCAGATGCGCATTGACGATCCATCGAAAAAGGATGAACTAACCGAGAGCATGCGCACCTTGCTTCGGTTCTCCAAGATTCTCCGCCAGAAGCGTATGGATGCAGGTGCACTGAACCTGGCCTCGCCTGAAGTTCGTATCGAAACCGATAACGACGAGGTTGGAGATCCACTTACGGATGTCAAGACAAAAGCTATGCTCGCAACCAACAGTCTCGTTGAAGAATTCATGCTTCACGCCAATATCACTGTTGCAGCGAAAATCTACAGTACATTCTCCCAAACTGCCATGCTACGACGACACGCCACCCCTCCACCACAGAACTTTGAAGAGCTCATTAATCAACTTTCCAAGAAGCGGGATATGAGGCTTGATGTTTCTAGCTCACGCGCCCTGGCCGACTCGCTTGACCAGTGTGTCGATGCTAAGAACCCCTTCTTTAACACCCTAGTCCGCATTCTCGCTACCCGATGCATGACATCTGCAGAGTATTTCTGCGCAGGTGCTCATGCTGAGTCGGAATTCCGTCACTATGGTTTGGCCTCTCCCATCTACACGCATTTTACATCGCCAATTAGACGATATGCCGACTTGTTAGTCCATCGACAACTTGCGTCTGCTATTGGATATGAAGGCGAAGACGGCCGGGCAGTCGTTGAAGGTGTTATGACCCGCAACCGTCTGGAAGACATTTGCCGCAATATCAACTACCGCCACCGCAATGCCCAACATGCTGGTCGAGCTAGCATCGAGTACTACGTTGGTCAGGCATTAAAAGCACGCGGCGAGAAGCTATCCACTAACGGAGTAGACGGCGGCATCGAAGAAGAAGGTTACGTCATGCGCGTTTTTGAGAACGGCGTGGTAGTTTTTGTTCCGCGATTTGGTATCGAGGGTGTGGTGCGTCTGGAAGACTTTGTGCTCAAGGGTGATTCTGCCCTACGATCTGTTGAGGAACGACGAGAACTAGTAGTCCGTCGCGAGAGCGAATTTGACAATGAGGAATACACTCTTCAAGTTTCGGATAAGGGTCACTCTGATCAAGGCATGAGCGTGGAACTCTTCCAGAGAGTCAAGGTCAACGTCAGCTCCGTGAAGGAAGAAAGTGGCCGGGGTGCAGGAAAGAGAAGGGTTAGGGTGTTGATTTTGGGAGCTCAAAATTAGGAACAAAGATAAAACATAACATGTCTAAGGATGTCAGTTGGGTGTTGGTCATAAAAAAGAGATTATCCGGAGTCTAGTGGTATTATAATTAGATCTTGTATTACTGTCTGGTCCATGTATACTTTCATTTACATTATTAGACTGAATAATATCTATCCAATTGGATTTACCTGGATTACTGCTGTCACACTCTTTTCAGTGTAACCATGCCACGAAGTAGTGCAACTGGCGACCAGAGCCTAACCTCAGGTATATGATCGGAAGTTGGAGGTTCCATTGCCGGCTGGTTCCTCTTCTCATCTCCAACCCTATGGGAGCTTCCGACCTTGACACCGTTATCATTCGTTGTCACCGCAGCAGACGATTTCAGTTGAGCTTCCCGGTTGGTATATACCACTTTCCAACCTCGGACTATCCACAAGCACAACGAAGCACCGATGTACATAAACCCAGTGAAGATCTGGACCCTCAAGTAGATAGAGTCGTTGGAGTTGTTGTCCCGCAAGACAAGAGCAATAGCCTCAGAAACAGTAGTAGGAGCAACGAGAATGATCCAAGTAATGCTAAGACCGCTGGGGAGGTCTCTCAAACCAATGATTTCCGCAAGCACAGGAGTAACAGTTGCCCAGTACGTACCAGCCACGGTACCAACAAGGACAGCAAAGAAGCAAACGACACCCATACTGCGCGCAAAAGTCCAAATAACCAGACAGAACAAGCCGCAAAAGAAGGAAAGAATTGTAGCAATATTGATGCGGCCGAGTTTGTCACTGAACATGCCCACAAAGGGCCGACCAAGGCCTTGACCGAGATTCAGCAATGCACTGACAATGCTACCCTGATGGGATGAGAGGCCAACCGAGAGGGCGAAATTGGCTACGCTGAATAGGAGGGCAACATAGCCTAACATACTGAAGACACCCCAGCCGAGAAAAAGGAGAAATTCGGGGCGTTTGAATAAAGGGAAGTGAAAGGCTTTGTGACGGCTTCCGACGTCTTTGTTGCGGTCTTTTATCAGATTTGCGCATATTAGGTTGACGACGCATGCAATGATGCCCAAGATTCGGAAGGCCCAGCTGAGCCCCAGTCGAGGGATCATGGAGCCTACTGCTAGGGACCAGATCAATCCTCCCAGGCCGGATCCAGCGGCGTTGATGCCCATTGCGAGACTTCGTCGTCGCTGGAACCATTGAGGGATAATGCCTACGCTTCCGACGAAGAGAAATCCCATCCCCCATCCGAAACATACGCCTTGGCTAAGGAAGATGTGCCACCTTTCCGTGGCGAAGGAGGATCCAATCAGCGAGAGGGTCTCAAAGAAGACGCCCAGATTTAACACAAGTCGTGTCCCGTAGACATGGATCAGGTGGGTGGCCAGAGGAGCAACCAAAAGAGCACAGGATATGCTCAGACCACCAGTGAAGGCGTATGAGAGTGCAGAGGTATTGGGGAATACATCGTTTGAAAGGTAATAAGAGAGGAATACACCGTAGCTCTTAACTAGCGGTCAGTCTATCCTGTGTTTCTATTATTAAGGGGCAATGAAGTTTGGGAGACGGACACTGTTGATTCCCCACGTATGTGCATTAATCCAGAAGACACAGGCGACACAAACCCATCCATAGCCACCGTCTGGGGGGACATCACGTTGATATTTGTCTTCTAGGGCTTCCGAAGCTGCGTTTTGCTGCTCTTCCAGTTCGGTTTGATCTTGACGATGGTCTTTTCTATATAGTGGATCTTGCGAGATTAACTCACGGTCATAATCTCGAGAGCGAACTATATCGATAGGAGTGTTGTCTGCCATTCGTGCGACAGAAATAGATAAAAGTAATGTGTGATTTTGCGTCTCTCCGTCCGCTTACTATACATGAGAGGGCTTTACTATGCTCATGAAAGAATGAACCTTATAGATTAAACCGAGAGAAGGCTGGAGTAAAATACTCCAAGAAAACTAAGCGAGCATGAACTAATAAGAGTCGAAGTTGATGTGTCATGCATTCAACAAGAAAGGCTACGACAGTCTGATAATCGCATCCTGCCGACAAGGATTCCTTGGACCACGGTAATGACCGCGGCAGTCCCAGAGGCCGTCATTGGGCTAATGACACCAGAAAATTAATTGAGGTCGGATGTAATGCCGAGTAGCCGGTGGAGCAAAGCTTGGGAGTTGGAGACGGAGTGAAATCCGGAGAAAGTTGGGGTATCAATTTGGTTGGTAAGCTCCAGAGAAGTCTCCATGTGCCAACAGAGGACAAATCGTACAGTAAAAAGAGAGTTCGAGTGGCTCTGTAGAGATCCACGTGTGCCACATGGTTCAGGATAAGATGCTCATTTCATTGCCTGATGCTTCCAGCATGTATTGCCTGTATTATCCAAGGTAGAAATGCCCTAAAGATAGTAGTGCATCGGAGTATTCTGACTGCGCGCAGCTAAGGGAAGGCCTGGTCCATGCCCGATGACGCTTGTCCCATTATAGAGACCGGCTTAGGTCTTAGGGTTAGTGTTGCCTTCTGCGGTTAGTCCCTTGAGATAATCCCCGCGTTGCCTTTGCGACCATGTGAAACCGGTGTTTGCACTGTTTGCACTGATTTGTTGTTGTTTCCCCCCTTTCAGTCATCCAGGCCGTCAAATGCCCATTGTTACGGTTGTTATGATCAACTGAACATCATTCCGATCAGTGCCAGGCAGACTAACCCTATAGAACATTATTGATTAATCAATTCCTACTTTCCTTCCATCCAATACTAACAGACTTTAAGCATATCTCTTTGTGATGATACTCTAATCGTCCCAGCGGGGCTGAAGAGATCTTCCTAGCCCAATCTATCATTGTGCCCACCCCAGCCACCTTCTGGAACATTATTGGCTCACTGATCAACCATATGGGAAACTGACTTCATAGCTGAACAACACATCAATCGATTCTGATGACTCTCAAGATACCTTTCCCTTGAAGACTCTCTTCCAGGACAACACCACACCATGTATAGACCGTATCTGCAGCATAACAAGGCAAAAGATGGCCAACGGAAGGTCTCCCCTCCCGGGCCATCATACATGTCCGACGATCAGGTTGGTAAGTCTACATTATTGGCTGCGTAATGGCATTCTTCACTCTGCAAGGTGTTGGTGGTGTGATCATATTTTTTATTTTTGGAACTTATCTCCTGGATACTAGCATGTGGCTAACTTCTCCTCTTTACAGCAAATTATCTGAAGGACCTCCGGACAAATAGGCCAACCCGCCCAGGTGGATCGAGGCCACTCCCTACGACGCCAGCTGAGTCGAATCCTCGAGAGGACCTCCCTCCAAGGGCAGCATCAGCGATGTCTTCATACTCAAATTCGAGGATGCCGTCAACCACCACAGCGGGCGATAGGGAGCCGCCCCGCGCTACCAGTTCTTTATCTAACCATCGTCCCGTATCTTCTCGAGGATCCATAGGCAGTCCGGCAGGACGACCGCTGGTCCAAGAACCCCGAATGGTACCTGTTCGGAAGAACGTCTCGCCAACGCGGGTTTTCTCTCGTCCCAGCCCCCCATCTCCAAACACAGCATATCGCGAGAGTTACCGGCGTCGATTTGAAAGGGAGGAAGCCCAATCCCTCCGAGATGCGCTGCAAGAAATGGATATCCAAGATGACATTCGCCTCCATGAAGCTGCCCAAGATGAGGCTACGGAACTGGTTTGGATGCACCAAAACCCTGGATTGCCCTTCAAGAACCCATACGCTCCTTATCGTAATCCCGATATGGAAAGATTCAGTCAAGGATCAGATAAGAGTGGCGTTTTAATTGGCCATGCTCTCGCTTCCAAAAGCCCACGGGGGGACAGTTATCGTCTCAGGTCAGACTACTACTCAGACTCACCCAGCAGACGCGCCGAGGAACAGCAACCTGCTTCGGACGAACCAAATTCCAGCCCCAGAAAGAATGGCACACTCCGAAAGAATCTTAAAGTTGACTTTTCCTTGCCTCAAAACGGGAGCCCATCAAAACGAACGAGCAGTGGCTATGGACTGGGCCTCGGGAGTATCAGCAATGGCTCGTCAAAGGGTGTTTTTCGAAACCCCAACGACCACATATATGAAGAGCCTGGGGAGTCTCAGTATATGGATGATGAACGTCCTGATTTCTCAAGATCCGATTCGTCAGCCTTAAAAGTCAAACCACGTAATGCCCTGCCTCGAGGCTCGAGACCCCTCTCTGGCCGATTTGGTAGCCTTTCGTTCGTCGATAAACTGTCTCGTTTTGAACTACATAAGCATCCCCCAACGCAGTCAAGAAATCCTGAGTATAAGGCCAACGACCCCCTTCCCCAGGCACATCCGAATGATGAACAGGCTATCCCGAAAAAAGATGGAATTGAGATTCGAAGTGACGAAATTCGAGCAGCGACAAGTAAGAAGCTCAAAGACCGAAGTGCAAGGCTGCCCATGCCAACTGCCGTGAGTGATCGCGCTGGCCGGCCGATTGTGAGCTTTGATCCAACCTGGAAGCCCACCGAGGCTCAATCCCCAGGCAAAGATATCGACGTCGGAGCGCGCGAATCTGCTTCACCAACGCCACCCCCTGCACCTTCCGCTCCTACAATTGAGATATCCGAAGCACCTTCTATCCCAGTGATTAACCTACCGGATGACAAGCCACCTACTATTTCTGAGATGGCCGGGTCGTCACAGGATCGTAAGAAAGATGATACCTCTCTCCCGGCCTCACCCAACAGCAGCAAACGCTCAAATCCATTCCAGAGAAAGTCTCCATCGTCGGCTCTGCAGAACCGTTGGCTATCAACTTACAGTCGGGCTGGTGTCCCAACGGCGAAGTGCGAATCATGCGCTCTTCCGATTTCTGGAAAAATTGTCACTGCTGCCGGATCGCGTTTTCATCCAGAATGTTTCGTGTGCCATCATTGTCAGACACCGCTTGAATGTGTGGCCTTCTACCAAGAACCCGATGCGAAACGTCAGGAACGACTGGCAGCTGTTTCGGAAGCCAACGAGGAGGCCCGTTTACTGAGGTTCTATTGTCATCTTGACTTTCATGAATTGTTCAGCCCGAGGTGCAAGAGCTGCAAGACCCCTATTGAAGGAGAAGTGGTTGTAGCATGTGGTGCTGAATGGCATGTCGGCCACTTCTTTTGTGCCGAATGTGGTGATGTACGACCAACCTGAGAGCTTGAAGTCTGAGTGATAATATGCTAACTATATTTTCCCACAGCCTTTCGACCATGAAACCCCGTTTGTAGAAAAGGATGGCTTTGCATGGTGTCTTCAATGCCATTCCCGGCGCACTGCTCCTCGATGCTCAGGGTGCAAAAAACCAGTACTTGATGATGTTGTCATCACAGCTGTCGGAGGTCAGTGGCATGATGAGTGCTTTGTCTGTCACGAATGCAGTGCCGGGTTTGGGCCGGACGGCCGATATTTTGTCCGAGAAGGCGAGCCCAAAAGAACAGCAAAAGGCCGCATCATCGGAGGCCCAGTCCAGTTACCTGTATGCGAAAGATGCGAGGGCATACGACTTAAGGCGTCGCCTCGGATTCGATGATGACTGCACGAGAAATGCTGAGAAGACACGGCTTTTATCATTTAGACCAAGTTTTGTTGACTTACGCACAGTGCTTGTCACTGCGCAGCATCTTGGGTGTTGGAGTAGAGTCTTGTCTTTTTCTTGTTCTTTCTTTCTTTGGGGTATATTATGCACATTATAACCTATGTCAACTACCGCATATGCATCAAGGGAGTGAATTATTAGTGTATGTCAAATACTAGTAGCGTCTGCCAGCTTGCCGTACTTGCTGGGGTTGGGCAGTCTTGGGCGCCATTGAGCTATGGACAGGGTCACGAAACTGGTTTCTAGCTAGGTCTTTTTTCGGGTTAATAGGCTTTTGTAACTGAAACTACTATATACATACATCAGGGGTTCCAGTATTGGCTTCCAACCGCATAGAATTGCTGGTATAAAACACCATAGCCAGAAGCAGCAATGGAGATAAGTGGGAGATATCAAGCAGGCCATTCAGGGTCGGCCTTGCGACGGAAAACAGCCACATACTTGTTTCCCTTGTTCCTAGTGACCTTCTTGCCTTCCTCTGTAGACTCCCTCATGACCTCCACACAGGGATCATTTGCTAATTCCTCCTCAGACACCCGCTCAAAGAGATCTTTCACTCCACCTTCACTCGCCTGCTGTTCACCTTCCTCTCGGAAATGCCTCAGAACCCAATGATGATACTCCTCTACATCAGTGATCGTATACAGAAGGCCCCCCGGCTTCAGCGCGTAGGCATATTCAGCATTCAGGTTCTCAGAAATGATTCTAGCCTTGTGCTTCCTAGCCTTAAAATGAGGATCTGGGAAGCAAATAAAGATCTTAGATAATTGGTGTCTGCGGAAGAAGTTCGGGAAGAACTTCATAGTATTGCTGCGGAGGGCGCTGATGTTCTGGTACCCGCCCGGCACAAGGCTATTGGATGTTTCGGGGGTGGCGGCTGAATCTGGCGAGGCCCCATCGGTGGCCAGCTCGGCAGGAGTTGACGGTGCTGGGGAATCGGTGGTGGTTGTAGAGGGGTTCTTGAGTTTGTTCTGCTGGGCTCGGAGTGCTTGGATGCGGTTTTCTACGTATTCGATAACTTGGGTGCGGATTTCCATACCTAGTTAATTATTAGTTCAAATTCCTTTATAGCAGAAACCGAAAAGGGCTGCAGGGTAGGATCAATAGATTGACAGGACCATGGGCATACCAAGTATCAACGTTTCAGGTAATAACGGCGCAAGGCCAAGAAGCAATCCACCGAACCCGCATCCAATATCCACAACCTCGACATCACTCAGAAGTTTCCTCGCATCTGCTAGATTCGTTTGTTCGGGATCAGGGTTGACGAATGCCGGATAATGCGACGACCAGTCCATATGCGCTGGGCTGAGCGGACTAGAGTGTTCAGTTAGCACCCACAAAACCCACGCACGCACGCAATTAATATATTAACATACTAATCCAATCGATGATCTGAGAAAGGGTTGGCGTGCGCACGCTGCCGATAGAACTTCTTCTGGGGCAGTTTAACCTTGGCCGTGTCTTTGTTGGCTGCGGCCGCCGCTTTTTGACGGTATTGATCGCGCTTTTGGCGCTTGAACGGCTGGGCAGACATTGTGGTTGAAGTCGATTATGTTGCTATGGCCGAAATTGATTCGCGAAGTGGGCTGTAAAGAGACGATTGATGTATGTTGTGGAGGGGGTGGGGTGCATTCAACTGTGAATGCGATCGGATGAAGTGCGGAAATTTATTTCGAGATGGAGTTAAGGTTATGGGGGGGCCGGAGATAAAGCCCACATGCTTGTCAGTGACTTAGATTCAACTTCACCAGTCTCCCACCATTTGATTCTCGTTCAACGACTTTCGCTTTGGACTTGTGTTTTGCGCTTATTTACTGTATAGCTACCTGGGTATTTGCGGTCCCCACCATCGTTGATCAGCTTATTAACCGTCTCATCACTGATCAAAGCGGCATCACTCCAACTCCCCACCTATCTATCAGCCGTTATCAACCCCTCCGCACGTCAGTATCTCCAAACATACTCCGTACACTCTCTATAAACATACACCAGGCTCATTTTGTCAAACCACGGGCTCAACGCATCTAGGCGAAGCTAGAGACGAGAAGGAGATGTCTAATCCAGCCCCCTTTCAATTCCCGCCGACCTATTCTTTCCCCCCATTCTTCACGCCCCAACCGAACAGCACAACACGACTCTCACAGCTTCAAAAATGGTCGCTACTAATCCAATCCTGGTGTCGTCACCACCGAACATACCGTCTCTCCTTAATAGAAGCTATCGAGTCACCGCTATTCCATAATTCCACGCTGCGGAAACGAATTACACTGTCTGAGGCGCGGAATATCCTGGACTGGATGGTAGAGAGCGAAGAGAAGGGCGGAGGAGGTAGGAGAGCAGAGTGGATTGATGGTGCGAATAAGACGATTGCTTGGGTTTGGTGGAGGAGACCGGAGGAGTGGGCGGGACTTCTGGCAGATTGGGTATGTTATCTTCCTGGGTGTGCGAACGATCGGATGCTGATGCTTGGTGCCGGGAGTAGATTGAGAATACCGGGCAAAAGAATGTGGTTTTGACGGTTTACGAGTTGGTTGAAGGGGAGGCAACTATGTCACAAGGTAGGTAATGTGTGGATGTTGTGGGTTTTTGCGCGAGGTCTACTGACGCTCGATAGAATGGCATGGCATGGATGTAGATGTTATGATGAAGTCGCTCAATGTCCTTGTGAAACGGGGCAAGGCTCAAATTTTTGGCAATGAGGGCCAGGAAGGTGTTAAGTTTTTTTGATGAAAGCATTTATCTAGCACAGGCGTTGAAATCATGCACTGTCATCATGGCTGTTCATTAAATCGCTCGGATACGACAGGTAACTTCTACATGATAATTCCAGAATATACACACAAGAATCACTCCGCAGGTCAAGAACCCCGAGAGGCCCAGGAAATGCTTGGACAAGCAAAAACAAAACCATTTTGCAGGAACACTCTAACTTCCGTCAAGACATGGGCTTACTCCTCCATCTTGTCAGCCATGTCTTCACTCAGCTCATACTCATCTCCTGCGCGCAATTCTTGCGACATCACAACGTCAAGAAGCCAATCCACGCGCACAATACGTGGCGTTTTGCCAATACCCTGAACCATCTGGCGGAACCGTGGCCATAGTCTTTGATGCTCGGGTGCCACACTGCTGAGTAGGTACACTTCTTTCCGCCCCCAGTTATCGTCACTGGAGCAGTCATCGTCGCTCTCTTCTCGTTGTGGTTGGTACGAGACGCGTCCGCGGAAGAGCGAAAAATTTCCGCCATTGGTGTCAACAATGGATTTGAAGGCTTCAAAACCTCCTCGAATGATTTCAACACAATAGATCTGATATCCCTGCAAAAGCTTGTTCTTGTTTTTCTTAGCGTTGCTTGTGGCTACCTCTAGAGAGAAACCGAATCGCTTTTCTGCAGCCTTGTCCTCCAAGAGGAAGCCGACAGGGTCTAAAAGTTCGTTCTTTTTAAGGCAAGCTGTGATGAAATCGGTGCTAATAATCATTGGGCTATAAGCAAGTGCGTTGACGAACTTAGGAGTTCGAAGTATAGATGGGGCAGCAAGGTGAGAACATTTCCGTGCATCTTGGACGACCTGGATACCAAGTTCCCGAAGTTGTCGCTATAGGTCATTAGTTTCTGTCCCGCGGCGAACAAAGACGTAATAACTTGATAAGAGTTCTACGAACCTTGTCTGCATCTTCTTTCTTCATGTTTCCTACCCACTTTTGATACCCCGTAATTAATAGATGCATTGTCACGGGAGGCTTTGATTTCTTCTGCCTCTTTGCCTCTGTTGCTTCGTCTTCATCGCTCTTGGCCTCAGGCTCGAGTGATCTTCGCTTCTTAGCATTAAGTGTAACGCGGTCCTCATCCGTCTTTTTGCGACCTCCATAGATCACACCACCAACACGCTTCTTTTCCTTTTCGTACAAAGCAATATCCGGAGCAATATCATGCAGACGGGCAGCCGCGGCTTCCTTGGACTTCCGACTACTTGTGGAGGATGGAGTATCGTTCTCCTTGCCTTCCGAAGTAAGTCGGGTGCGCGCAGGCGTCTGTAGCTTCCTGCTATCTGAAAGTTTCCGCGACTTGCCGGCTGGTGTTGCATTACCTACATCCGAGAAGCCTCCGTCATCTTCCGGCTCTTTCGCTTGTGGCGGCTGCATGGAAACTGTCGCCTTTCCGGTTGTAGCATTCTGATCCTTGTTCTGCATGACTCGCCGCGGGCTTGTGGCAGCTTCGGGTTTGGGTTCTGAAGGGAAAAAGAGGCTTTCGAGAACACCCCTGTCCAGCCGTGTCTGACCGACCACCTCGCCTAGGTTGGTACGTCGAGGAAAGTGCGTATAACGGGGATCTGAAACCGGTTGCAGCTTCCACTTTGCATAACTCTCTTCGAGCCACAAGTGATTGACCACATGTAATCCCCATTCTTTTGCTGCAGAGCACTTTTCACTGTTTCCATGGGCAGTCACCAAATGTGTGTTGTCTTGCTTTAAGGTCTTGGTACATTCTGCACCTGAGGCGGCGACTAGATTTTCTAAATAGGCTCTAGCCTCGCCAACGTAATTAGACAAACTGATCTTGAATCCTTCAAAACCCGGGATCGCAGTGCGCGGCACAGGGTAGTGCAGCAATCGTCGCAGGGGCGAGGTCCAGGTGTTGTATGTTATCAAATGGTAAAGCCAAGATAAGTTTCCAACCTCTTTATTCAGCCTCGACGCCACGCGATACGCGAAGCCTTCTCTGTAGCGACATATCAAGACCTCTGCCTTGGAAACATCGGACGTGACCGTACCTCCGCCTTCCTCGATAATCTCTGTAATCGAATCTAATAAGTGCGAACCAATCCCAAGGTCGGTAGAAAGCATGACGTGCTTCCCTTCGAATACATCGAGCTTTGGTCGAGGCGTGGGCAGAGTAGTTGGTTCGGCTGTGGAAGCTCCAACAATATCTCGATTCTCTGTAGAGCGGATCGGCGCATCGGGGCCTGCACGGAGGATTTCTGGGTTTGGCAGAGTATATGGGCGCTCGTCGATTCGTCGGCCGAGTTTTAGGCAGTCGTCAAACCTGGCAAATATTAGGTTAATGAGATCGTCCAATATTCCGCCACTGTAAACCAAGGACTCTTACCAGTGCGGAAGCACTATCTTGACATTCAACTTCTTGCCAAGTGCCACTCGAGCCTTGTCTGAATCCGTTGTCAGATCGACCAAGTGAGTGACCATCTGTGTTATCCTGGGGCTGTAGAGCCCGCCTTTTGCCAGCACACCGCCGATAATCGCATCCTTATCACCCTCTGGGATATCACCGCATGTAACCACAACGTCGTTCAAGAATAGTCGGGGGTCGGGACTGTACTGTCGCGGGTTTGCCAATTTTCTCTTGTTAAGACATGCGTGCAGCCATTGCGGTTTGACAACAGGTATCAAAGCATCGTTAGCAGCGTCAAACGACGGGAAATCGATGGTGGTAGATACGAGATGGGTAAATTCATGTAACGGTGGGAAGGCGGCTGGCGGCTCATAGATGACGGATTCACCACCCTGCTCCTCGAGGGTTGTCGCAAGCTAGTAGGTATGCATGTAAGAGTCTAATGTGCCCAAGGATAGATCAGTCGATGCATACCTGTTGCGCCGTATCGAGGCTGAGGTCTTTCGAGCATATTATACAGATCTTGCACTGGTCGAACAGCTGAAGCTCCTCCTCGCGGCCCACCATGGCGGGAATTTAGTGTCTTTACAGTTTTATTTTCTTGTTGTATATAAGGTTCTGTCACTGTCACACAAGGAAGCGTTAAATCTTGCTGGTTGACTGGCAACTGAGATCGTGGCGGCGTTTTACTACAATTATGCGATGCGACGCGCCAACGCGCCGGCACGACACCTGATCACGTGCGCGTACCATTTACCATGTTTGGTGCGAGTGTAATCAACGCATTCGCAGTCTACTACTATCCCTCTCTCCTGAAACATAGCCAGTCTGTAGGTAGCGATGCTGTGTGACTGAGTCTACCACCTTGAGAAAGCCTAATGGCGATGGTAGCGACACCGTTCCGGTACACGATACTTATCCCATGATGCAGGATGCTACAGGAGTTGGCCGAGTACCTGTTCAAGAAGTGGGAAAGTTAAACCGGGTTCAGCGGTGGATGATCCAGATTGTTCATGTCTGCACCCAGATAATGCCCAGAAGACAGCAAGGTTTTTAGTGCATAATGCAAGATAATAATGCAAAATGCTCGGCACTGCTTCTCGGGCCATTCAGAGTGAATTACGGGAATGCACCTCGCTCAACGATCCAGTTCACGGCAAAGTGACTTGGGCCTACCTCCGTTACCCCATATCATAAACTGGGGATCCCTCCGCCTTTAAAAAGCCCCAGGCGGGCCCATAATAAACCGAAACTTTCCCAAATAGAAGAGATACCTATGCGATGTCTTCCCCTACAAGTTCCGGGCCTTTTCGCATTGTCGACCATGTGGTCGAATGCCAGCATATTCGGGAATATCCCGCGGCTACGGCTAACGAACAGGAAGATGAGTTACATTTAGCCGTCAAGCAGTATATCCCCCTAGATAACCCTAATCCCCAGCCAGGTGATGTCACTATTCTGGCGACCCATGCGAATGGTTTTCCTAAGGTACATCGTCCAGGATTTAGTTACGTCCTCGAATGTGGCTTGCTTTTCAACGGAAACATAAGGCTAATACTGTTTACCAGGAACTCTATGAACCACTCTGGGAAGAACTACATGCTCGGTCCAAAGCCAATGGCTTCCGCATCCGAAATATTTGGATAGCCGACGTTGCGCATCAAGGGCAAAGCTATGTAACCAACGAGGATCTTTTGGGCAACGACCGTACGTAACAATGTCTCCGTTGGGTGTGCTACCAACAAATCAGACGGCGAATGGTCTAAAACTCACACCGTGCGCAAACAGCTAGTTGGTTTGATCATCCCAGAGACCTCCTGCACCTCGTCAACGTGAAGCGCAAGGAGATGCCTCGTCCCATCATTGGGATCGGTCATAGCTTTGGCGGTGCACACCTGTGAGTCTTCTGCAAAATGGAGCCGCGCAACTCTTTTTGACGCCCTTCAACCATCACAGTGCGAAATTATGCCTGATGCATCCTCGACTCATCCATACACTTGTCCTGCTAGACCCTGTTATCCAGCGACAAACAACGCAGTTAGATCCCCTATCAGCCGACAAGCGAAAACTGGCCATGACCAAAACTACCCAACTATCAACCTATCGACGAGATATCTGGCCTTCGCGCCAGGCCGCTGCGGAGGGTTTCAATCGAAGTCCGTTCTACCAAGCCTGGGACTCCCGTGTCCTTGACCGCTGGATTAAACACGGCCTGCGGGAACTTCCCACGGCTATTCATCAACTTCCCAACGAAGCATCTAAGGACGGTGAACGACCCGTCACCCTAACGACACCTCTTCACCAAGAAGTATTTACCTTCTCACGCCCCAACTACGATGGACCTCCGGGCAAAGATGTACCGGTGAATCGGGTAACACATCCTGATCTCGACCCCAATCATCTGGGATCTTTCCCCTTCTACCGCCCTGAGCCGTCGCGTATATTCGCAGAGATCCCGCACCTTCGACCTAGTGTGATGTACATATTTGGCGGCAAATCGGATATGTGTCTTCCCGAGATGATGGCCGACAAGATGGCCAACACTGGCGTAGGTTTAGGTGGCAGTGGAGGGGCAGCGGCGGGTCGAGTTCGTGACGTCTACCTCAAAGAGTTCGGACATCTCCTTGCCCAGGAAGCACCGACTGAATGCGCCGAAGCAGCCAGTAAGTGGTTGGGCCAGGAACTGCAGCGTTGGCGAGAGGAAGACCAGAATTTCCGAGACCAGTGGAGTCGCAAGTCGAAAGTTGAGAAAATCACGATTGATCCGCGCTGGAAGGAGCACGTCCCCGCCCCCGTGAGGGGTAAGAAGGGCCCTCCCAAGCCGAAACTGTGAAGACCAGTAGACGACCCGCAGCTACACAGGAGTTATGCTGTCCTCAACAAATATAGCGTACGTCGATGAGGTTCATGTGGATTATCGGATAAGCAACATAATCTTGAAGACCCTAAATCACGCTGTGAGCTGTAATACCATCTTTATTCTTCTCATCCTGTTCTCTATAATAATACGGTCCTGGCCAGGCCAAAACCGATGTCTATAATGAATAAGCAAAACATAGATGCCAGGGTCATAGCCAAGCCACCGTAGCTCCTGGCCACAATGCTCGCTCAAAACGGAGTAAGGATATAGTATCAGTAAGAACACTCGCACTAGCCTAGTTTGATTTCTTGGCCACGCCATTTTCGCCCTTGTCTTTGGAGCTAATACGGATGATCTCGGGGAAGTTCCAGAAATGCGGCCACCACAGATAATATTCCTCTTGACGGTTGTTCAAGCAGTGGCGCAGCCAAATGCCCCAAATTATATAGAGGTACGCACCAATACCGGTCATGAGATGCCTTGACAACAGAACAATGTTAGCAAGTACGGTACGAGCGAAGACCTGCGGCGGCGCAGAAAAGAGAAAGAACCAGAGATAGGAGACATACCACCAGCCATGACCTTCAAGGAGCATACCCCACGGAAGCCCCACTACCCGGCGCCATCCGCGGATCTTAGTGCAAAAGTGGTTATCCAAGTTCCAGATAAAGAAGCCACCGAGGAACATGCTTAGTCCATAAATAACCATGAACCACATGGTCTTCAGAATCTTGACATCTCGCATATTCTCGTAATGTTGATGTTCCTTTGAAGGAACAGGTAGACCCTGTTTCTCGCGCGCTATCCGATCCTGCTCGGTGGTGTGTCGCCATTTAGGGCGAAGGGTTACCTCCATGGTGTACATACTCCGCAGGACGACGACAATGGTCAGGATAGCGTATGCATTCTGGTGGAAGACAGGGTCTTGAAGGTAGTGGTAATAGAGGGTAATGAAGACGGCTAACCCGGTCAGCGCAATAGCTAGGAGTACACGGACGGTTGTTGGTCTCGAGTAAGAGAAGGACGCATAGCACATCAAACATGTGGTGTAAATCATGGAAAGTTCGTCGACGAGTTGCATGGGATCTGTCGGAGAATATCAGGTTAGTAAGCCCGAGTTACCCAACCCCTCCTCGTAGAATGAATATAGAAATCTAGCACTCACATTTCAGGGTCGAATGGAACAGGAAACTCCCCGTTCCAACAAGGAGATAACCATAGTATGCCACGTCAAAGATTGAATCATGTCCATTGCGCCTACAGCTGCGTAGCCCTTTGATTCCGAGCCACATAAACAGAAGGTTTGTCAGGGCGTTGACAATCTCGGCGGAATAGATGGTCACATAATAATCCTAGTTTTATGAAGCCATTAGGAGTGAGTTAAACAGAAAGAAAGACAAAAA